>NW_022611335.1:0-52707 GCF_004382195.2 Drosophila sechellia
GTGACGCTCCCGAAACAACAAACCATATTAGGCAAAAATGTACGATCGCATGGAGGCGCACATAGCTAGACACAACTGCGTAGTAAATCGAATCAAGCGGGGACCTTGAGGAGAGGAGGCTGCGTAATCATTGTTTAACCAAGTCTGCAGTTGCGAATCCGGTCTTAATAAACAGACCTGGTGGCACTACGACAAAATCACATTGATGTGATCGACATACAAATTGTGACAGACGGACACTCTATGGATGATGCACACCAGCGCAAAATCAATAGATACGACAGACCGGACATACGAACTGAGTGCGTCGCAGATTCGAAGCCGCAGGTGACATTGAATTCCATTCTGCCACCCTGAACTGGAGGGGATCTGGAGTGGTCAATCCGTTAAAGATTGATAGCGAAGGGTCTCCTCAGCAAATATGATAGTCATATCATTAGCGTCCAGGTTATGAGAGGCAGTCTCGGTTGTTTTAAACAGTTCATGTACCTGAGCGGGTTTTCCCGAGATTGGACTTAGCTAAAACGTTTGGTTCAAAACATTTGCTGCTGTCTTGCATAACATCAATAAAGGCATAAACATCGCAAATAATGGTAATATATAAATTGGCTATGAGGATGGTTTTAGTACGTAGGCGTTGCGGAACTTCGCGTTCAGATAGAGCAATGAATCGTGCATGCTAGGAAACTGAAGTGTTGACAGACCTATTATCTTTCGCATAGATTTCCATACCTCCGCGATCAAAAAAAAAAAAAAAAAAAAAATAGCCAAATGCCTCGTCATCTAATTAGTGACGCGCATGAATGGATTAACGACGGACGTGTTTTCGTTGCGCTCGTGTACAGATTGCGAAGAACTTGTTTTCCGTGTTTGGAAAGTAATAAAATCGGTGAATTAGTGCTCCGCGAAAGTCTGTGCTAATTTTCGTGTGTTATAAACAAGCGGTTTGGAAGTAATTAACAATTAATTGTGGAATTTTCCACTTAGCACGTGCTGAAGGCGAACTTACGAGTAAGTTTTTCGAGTAAGCTTTTGATCAGCTGTCACAAAGCTTATTGGTGGGAGTCACTGCTAAGTTTGTGTCTAGGGAGAGTTTTAGTGCTACCAGACTCTACCGATAGTGGAGCTCGAGTTCCAGAGCAACTACCTTTTGTCAGCGAGTAAACGAGCATACGGTTGCTGGCGTCGACGGTAGGTGGAGCACCATCGTATTTATGCCGATGGAGAGCGACAGCAGCGCGAGTGCCTTGAGCGGAAGTAGTGCCTCGATGAAGTCCAGACGAGGCAGGCGCAGAAGCCATCTGGCATCTAAGAGCTCGGCGCAACGCAGGCGAAATTGGTGCCCTGGCATCGAATGGAGTGCCAGAACCCGTTGGGGTACTGGAGGAGCCGTTTTCGTCGCTGGAGGACGCCCGGCGGCTACGGAGAACGCTGCCATTGATGCTGCCCCCCCCACGCTGCTGCACCGCTGCTGATCCTACTGCTGCCCCTGCTGCCGACCACACTGCTGCCTCCGCCGTTTTCACTGCTGCTAAAATTGTTGCCACCACTGCCACTGCCGCCACCGCTGCCGCCGTGCTGGGCAAGCAGCCATGATGGCAGAGCTGTCGGCCACACAGCGCATGGTGAGAAGCAGCTTCCGCAGACTAGGAGAAGTGGACACGGAAGAGCTCTCATATGCTATCAGCCGCTACGATGAGCTGGTGTTGGCGCTAATGCTCCGGTGCGGAGAGCTGGAGACGCGGCTTGCTATGCCGCCACCGCCGCCGCCGTCGTTGAATCTGTTGAAAAATACGGCCGCCAATGCTCCCCAGATGCAGCAGGTTGCACCCATCGCTGCCCGCGGACTACCAAGGTCCGCGAGACGTGGTCAGCGGTGGTGAAGTGCGACGACCCTGCGCTATCGGGAAAGACATAGCGGAAAAGGTGCGAACGATGGTTGCACCCTCTCTCGGATCAGAGTACACGAGGTCCGTGAGCTCCGTCGAGTGGTGGTGCGATCATTCGCACTCTTCGGTGGAGAGCTGCAGAAGTGTCGCTTCAAAAAGATTCGCCGAGGTTGGCCTAAATGTGGCACGGAATGCGGCCGAAAGCCGAAGGTCGTCGTATATGACGTCGACACAGCTATCGCCCTGAGGAGTTTATGAAGGAGCTCCACGAAAACAACTTCGACAGCGAAATGAATCTGGCCCAGTTTAAGAAGTCAGTGCACCTGGTGACCAAGGCGTGGTCGGTAGCTGACGCGCCACAGTAAATGTGACGCTGGAGGTTGACGACCGGGCGATGGCGAAGCTTGATGTAGGTCGTGTCTACATCAAGTGGTTCTCATTCCGATGCCGGTCACAGGTCCGCACATACGCCTGCCACAGATGTGTGGTTTCGACCACAAGGTCAGCGAATGCCGGCAGAAGGATAGTGTCTGTCGCCAGTGCGGGCAACAAGGTCACACTGCGGCAAAGTGCCAAAACCCGGTGGACTGCCGGAACTGCCGCCACAGAGGGCAACCCTCGGGGCATTACATGCTCTCGAGCGTTTGCCCGATATACGGGGCGTTGCTGGCGAGGGTGCAAGCTAGACACTAATGTTTAGCTTCATCCAAGCGAACTGTGGCCGAGGCCGAGCTGCGACCATCGAGCTCGGAGTCCGACTCAGGAGATCGGAGTCTATGTCGCGCTGGTGCAGGAGCCGTATCTCGGCGGGACGGAATGGATGTGCTGCCTGAAGGAATGAGAATTTTCATCGATCGGCGAGGGAAGGCAGCCATCCTAGTGGATCACCAGGAAGCCATCTGTATGCCAGTGGAGACCCTCACCACAGATTATGGCGTATGTCTGGTCGTGAAAGGGAGTTTTGGCTCAATCTTCCTTTGCGCCGCATACTGCCAGTATGATGCACCTCTGGAACCTACATCCGGTACATGGATGCGGTCCTGCTGCAGGCCAGCAGAACCCCCGCAATCCTGGGCCTCGACGCGAATGCAGTGTCCCCCATGTGGCTTAGCAAACTCTCTCGTCATGCCGAGGGGCAAGCTAACTACAGACGGGGTGAGCTGCTGTCAGAGTGGATGCTGGAGGCAAGAGTCGCCGCCCTAAACCAGTCAACAGAGGTGTACACGTTCGATAATTACAGAGCTACAAGCGATATCGACGTGACAATCGTCAATGAGCAGCATCTATGTGGCCACATATGAGTGGAGAGTGGACGAGTGGGAATTGAGTGACCACAACATCATTACTGTTGTGCCGAACCAACTACCGCGCGCGCAGTTGAGAGCATAGCTCCTGTGCCGTCCTGGAACTTCTCCAATGCACGTTGGCGATTGTTCAAGGAGGAAATGGTGAGTAGAGCAGCCGAACTTCCGGAAAACTTCTCAGAGTCGCCGTTGGACCAGCAAGTTTCGACCCTGCGCAGTATAGTACATAATGTATGTGATATTGCGCTGGGAAGAAAGTCCATCCGATTGCCCAGCAGGAGAGCACGTTGGTGGACTGCCGACCTCTGTGATGCAAGGCGCGAAGTCCGGAGACTTCGTCGCCTACTTCAAAATGGAAGGCGTCATGATGATGATGCCGCAATAGAGCGTGTATTGGTCGACCTGAGGCGGGCCTCAGCCAACTACAAGAAGCTCATTTGGAGGGCGAAAATGGATGAGTGGAAACGCTTCGTGGGAGATCATGCCGACGACCCATGGGGGCGCGTCTATAAGATTTGCCGAGGCCGCAGGAAGTGCACGGAGATTGGGTGCCTCCGCGTGAATGGCGAGATGATCACCGATTGGGGTGACTGTGCACGAGTGCTCCTCCGCAATTTCTTCCCAGTTGCGGAGTCCGAAGCACCGACTGCCATCGCGGAGGAAGTCCCACCGGCCCTCGAAGTATTCGAGGTTGATGCATGTGTTGCCCGGTTGAAGAGCAGGCGCTCTCCCGGCTTGGACGGCATTAATGGCACTATCTGCAAGGCAGTCTGGCGCGCCATACCCGAGCACCTTGCATCGTTGTTTTCCCGATGCATCCGATTAGGATACTTTCCCGCTGAGTGGAAGTGCCCACGAGTTGTCTCGCTGCTCAAAGGGCCAGATAAGACAAATGTGAGCCCTCCTCATATAGAGGAATATGCTTGCTACCAGTCTTTGGTAAGGTGCTCGAGGCATCATGGTGAATCGTGTGAGAGAAGTTCTTCCGGAAGGCTGCAGATGGCAATTTGGATTTCGCCAAGGACGATGTGTGGAGGATGCTTGGAGGCACGTGAAGAGCAGTGTTTGTGCCAGCCCGGCGCAATACGTGCTCGGCACATTCGTGGACTTCAAAGGAGCATTCGACAACGTCGAATGGAGTGCTGCACTCCGCCGACTAGCCGACTTGGGATGCCGGGAGATGGGCTTGTGGCAGAGCTTTTTCTCCGGCCGAAGAGCAGTGATCCGAAGCAGTTCCGGTACTGTGGATGTACCGGTAACTAGAGGCTGCCCGCAGGGGTCAATCAGTGGCCCATTTATCTGGGACATACTGATGGATGTACTGCTTCAGCGTCTCCAGCCGTATTGCCAGCTGAGTGCATACGCGGATGACTTGCTGCTTCTCGTCGAGGGAAATTCCCGAGCTGAGCTAGAGGAAAAAGGTGCAGAGCTGATGTCCATCGTAGAAGCGTGGGGAGCGGAAGTTGGCGTTACCGTCTCGACCAGCAAGACGGTAATAATGCTGCTGAAAGGTGCCTTGAGACGTGCGCCTACGGTGAGGTTTGCTGGAGCGAACCTTCCGTATGTGCGTAGCTGTCGGTACCTTGGCATCACGGTCAGTGAAGGAATGAAATTCCTCACGCACATAGCTTCGCTTCGCCAGCGGATGACCGGAGTCGTTGGAGCATTGGCGCGTGTGCTTCGAGCCGACTGGGGCTTCAGTCCTCGAGCCAGGCGGACCATATATGACGGACTCATGGCACCTTGTGTGCTGTTTGGTGCCCCGGTATGGTATGACACCGCCGAACAGGTAGCCGCCCGGAGACGACTAGCCTCCTGCCAGAGGCTAATCCTGCTTGGATGCCTTTCGGTATGCCGAACAGTGTCCACAGTGGCACTGCAGGTACTTGGCGGAGCTCCCCCGCTTGACTTGGCTGCTAAGTTTTTAGCGGTCAAGTACAAGCTGAAGCGTGGATACCCGCTGGAGGAGAACGACTGGCTATACGGCGAGGACACTACGTGTCTAAGCTGGAAGCAGAGGAAGACTCGCCTAGAGGAGTGCTTGCTGCAGAATTGGCAAAACAGATGGGATGACGACAGCGAACCAGGACGGGTGACGCACAAGTTCATCCCATACGTCACTCTCGCCTATCGAGATCCAAGCTTTGGATTCTCGATGAGGACGTCTTTCCTGCTGACAGGTCACGGGTCGTTTAACGCATTTTTGCAAGGGAGAGCCCTCAGCGATACCACTGCTTGCGCTTGTGGTGATCCATATGAGGACTGGATGCACATATTGTGCGCTTGTCCTCTATATGCAGATTTGCGAAACCTCGATGGACTTGGAGTGCAGCGCCTTGGCGAAAACTGGACCTTCAATAGAATCCTGGAAGATCAGCAGAGGATTCAACGGCTGGCAGCGTTTGCGGACGAGGTGTTCCGTAGGAGGAGGGGTATTTAGCCCAAAACTTCGCCGTGTGGTTAGCGGCGAGAATACTTCCACAGCCCGCTATTGCTTGTCGTAAGAGGCGACTAATATAGCGACTGGTTCCTCTAACCATGCTTGTCGGAGCAAAAGGAGGAGGCCCACCGAGCCTCTCTTTCGGTACCACGGGTTGTGCTGCTCCAAGACAGCACATTGAGGTAGGCCCCCTGGTGGGAGTATCGTGGTGGCTGTGGTTGATACCCATATCGCGGGTAGAGCCTTCGTGTTCGACGTTTGAGTTACGGTGCTAGTTGCGCAAAACTCGGGTGCTGTGACCCAGAGATCAGTAGAGATTTTAGGTAGATCTCGCTCCTCAGCAAGGGGGAGTGCTTGCCCGGCAAGCAAGTACTCGAATTGCTACCGGGGTGGTCGCTATGTACATAGCTATAGCTTCCAGTCCGGGACGTTTGTCTGGCGTATCCAGACTCATGCACCATGTTGATACATGCACCACTTGTGGGTGTTCAGGGTGTCGTGGTTGTAATCCCTTCAGTGTGGAACACGCCACGTAAAACAAGTTCGGAGAGGTCCGAAAGTCACTGTCACTGTCCCTATCTACTATCTAGCGAAACCACAGCCAAGGGAACGGGCTTGGAATAATTAGCGGGGAAAGAAGACCCTTTTGAGCTTGACTCTAATCTGGCAGTGTAAGGAGACATAAGAGGTGTAGAATAAGTGGGAGATATTAGACCTCGGTTTGGTATCGTCAATGAAATACCACTACTCTTATTGTTTCCTTACTTGATTAAATGGAACGTGTATCATTTCCTAGCCATTATACGGATATATTTATTATATCTTATGGTATTGGGTTTTGATGCAAGCTTCTTGATCAAAGTATCACGAGTTTGTTATATAATCGCAAACAAATTCTTTAATAAAACGATGCATTTATGTATTTTTGATTTGAAAATTTGGTATAACTCCAATTACTCAGGTATGATCCAATTCAAGGACATTGCCAGGTAGGGAGTTTGACTGGGGCGGTACATCTCTCAAATAATAACGGAGGTGTCCCAAGGCCAGCTCAGTGCGGACAGAAACCACACATAGAGCAAAAGGGCAAATGCTGACTTGATCTCGGTGTTCAGTACACACAGGGACAGCAAAAGCTCGGCCTATCGATCCTTTTGGTTTAAAGAGTTTTTAACAAGAGGTGTCAGAAAAGTTACCATAGGATAACTGGCTTGTGGCGGCCAAGCGTTCATAGCGACGTCGCTTTTTGATCCTTCGATGTCGGCTCTTCCTATCATTGTGAAGCAAAATTCACCAAGCGTTGGATTGTTCACCCATGCAAGGGAACGTGAGCTGGGTTTAGACCGTCGTGAGACAGGTTAGTTTTACCCTACTAATGACAAAACGTTGTTGCGACAGCATTCCTGCGTAGTACGAGAGGAACCGCAGGTACGGACCAATGGCACAATACTTGTTCGAGCGAACAGTGGTATGACGCTACGTCCGTTGGATTATGCCTGAACGCCTCTAAGGTCGTATCCGTGCTGGACTGCAATGATAAATAAGGGGCAATTTGCATTGTATGGCTTCTAAACCATTTAAAGTTTATAATTTATTTTATAAACGACAATGGATGTGATGCCAATGTAATTTGTAACATAGTAAATTAGGAGGATCTTCGATCACCTGATGCCGCGCTAGTTACATATAAAAGCATTATTTAATACAATGACAAAGCCTAGAATCAATTGTAAACGACTTTTGTAACAGGCAAGGTGTTGTAAGTGGTTGAGCAGCTGCCATACTGCGATCCACTGAAGCTTATCCTTTGCTTGATGATTCGATAAATAAATGATTTTTTCCTGTAGCCAAACACCTCGTCATCAATTTAGTGACGCATATGATATTGTCCCTATCATATAATTAATATAAAGACTTTAATGGATTGTGTCAAGTTGCCAAACACCTCGTCATCAATTTAGTGACGCATATGATATTGTCCCTATCATATAATTAATATAAAGACTTTAATGGATTGTGTCAAGTTGCCAAACACCTCGTCATCAATTTAGTGACGCATATGATATTGTCCTTATCATATAATTTTTGATATAAAGACTTTAAAGAATTGTATCAAGTTGCCAAACACCTCGTCATCAATTTAGTGACGCATATGATATTGTCCCTATCATATAATTAATATACAGACTTTAATGAATTGTGTCAAGTTGCCAAACACCTCGTCATCAATTTAGTGACGCATATGATATTGTCCCTATCATATAATTTTTGATATATAGACTTTAAAGAATTGTATCAAGTTGCCAAACACCTCGTCATCAATTTAGTGACGCATATGATATTGTCCCTATCATATAATTAATATAAAGACTTTAATGGATTGTGTCAAGTTGCCAAACACCTCGTCATCAATTTAGTGACGCATATGATATTGTCCTTATTATATAATTTTTGATATAAAGACTTTAAAGAATTGTATCAAGTTGCCAAACACCTCGTCATCAATTTAGTGACGCATATGATATTGTCCCTATCATATAATTAATATACAGACTCTAATGAATTGTGTCAAGTTGCCAAACACCTCGTCATCAATTTAGTGACGCATATGATATTGTCCCTATCATATAATTTTTGATATAAAGACTTTAAAGAATTGTATCAAGTTGCCAAACACCTCGTCATCAATTTAGTGACGCATATGATATTGTCCCTTTCATATAATTAATATAAAGACTTTAATGGATTGTGTCAAGTTGCCAAACACCTCGTCATCAACTACTATATTATGGTTGCGCCGACCTCTCATATTGTATTCTCTTATGTGTTCATAGGATTTTGACAATTATACGAGTAAATTAAATAATATACATATGAAAATGATTAATTATTATATGTATAAGGGAAAAAATGATGAAATATTCCCATATTATCTTAGTATTATAGAGGAAAGACCGTTGCCGACCTCTGATATTGTTCAAACTTATGTATTTATATGATTTTGGCAATTATATGAGTAAATTAAAAAATATACATATGAAAATGGTTAATTATTATATGTATATGGGAAAAAATGCTAAGATATTCCCATATTCTCTTAGTATTATAGAGAAAAGCCATTTAAGTGAGAGGGTATAGTAGTGTAAACGACCGGAATTACGACAGAGGGTTCAAAAACTACTATAGGTAGGCAGTGGTTGCCGACCTCTCATATTGTTCAAAACTTATGTATTCATATGATTTTGGCAATTGTATGAGTAAATTAAATAATATACATACGAAAATGATTAATTATTATATGTATATGGGAAAAAATGCAGAGATATTCCCATATTCTCTTAGTATTATAGAGAAAAGCCATTTAAGTGAGAGGGTATAGTAGTGTAAACGACCGGAATTACGACAGAGGGTTCAAAAACTACTATAGGTAGGCAGTGGTTGCCGACCTCTCATATTGTTCAAAACTTATGTATTCATATGATTTTGGCAATATTATGAGTAAATTAAATGATAAACACATGAAAATGAGTATTTATTATATGTATAAAGGAAAATGTTGAAATATTTCCATATTCTCTTACTATTATAGAGAAACCCCATTTTGGTGAAAGGGTATAATTGTGTAAGTTACCTGAAATACGACAGAGGGTTCAAAAACTACTATAGGTAGGCCGTGGTTGCCGACCTCTCATATTGTTCAAAACGTATTAATTCATATGATTTTGACAATAATATGAGTAAATTAAATAATGAACACATGAAAATGAGTATTTATTATATGTATAAAGGAAAATGTTGAAATATTCCCATATTCTCTTACTATTATAGAGAAACCCCATTTTGGTGAAAGGGTACAGTAGTGTAACTTACCTGAAGTACGACAGAGGGTTCAAAAACTATTATAGGTAGGCAGTGGTTGCCGACCTCTCATATTGTTCAAAACGTATTAATTCATATGATTTTGGCAATAACATGAGTAAATTAAGTAATGAACACGTGAAAATAAGTATTTATTATATGTATAAGGGAAAAAATGTTGAAATATTAAATTAAAATGTTAAAATAAATAATAAACATATGAAAATGATAATATATTATATGTATAAGGGAAAAATGTTGAAATATTCCCATACTCTCTTAGTATTATAGAGAAACCCCATTTTGGTGAAAGGGTATAGTAGTGTAAGTTACCTGAAGTACGACAGAGGGTTCAAAAACTACTATAGGTATGCAGTGGTTGCCGACCTCTCATATTGTTTAAAACGTATTAATTCATATGATTTTGGCAATAACATGAGTAAATTAAATAATGAACACATGAAAATGAGTATTTATTATATGTATAAGGGAAAATTGCTGAAATATTCCCATATTCACTTAGTATTATAGAGAAAAGCCGTTTTAGTGAAAGGGTATAATAGTGTAAGTACGACAGAGGGTTCAAAAACTACTATAGGTAGGCCGTGGTTGCCGACCTCTCATATTGTTCAAAACGTATTAATTCATATGATTTTGACAATAATATGTGTAAATTAAATAATAAACACATGAAAATGAATATGTATTATATGTATAAGGGAAAATTGCTGAAATATTCCCATATTCACTTAGTATTATAGAGAAAAGCCGTTTTAGTGAAAGGGTATAATAGTGTAAGTACGACAGAGGGTTCAAAAACTACTATAGGTAGGCCGTGTTTGCCGACCTCTCATATTGTTCAAAACGTATTAATTCATATGATTTTGACAATGAGTAAATTAAATAATAAACACATGAAAATAAGTATTTATTATATGTATAAGGGAAAAAATGTTGAAATATTAAATTAAAATGTTAAAATAAATAATAAACATATGAAAATGATAATATATTATATGTATAAGGGAAAAATGTTGAAATATTCCCATACTCTCTTAGTATTATAGAGAAACCCCATTTTGGTGAAAGGGTATAGTAGTGTAAGTTACCTGAAGTACGACAGAGGGTTCAAAAACTACTATAGGTATGCAGTGGTTGCCGACCTCTCATATTGTTTAAAACGTATTAATTCATATGATTTTGGCAATAACATGAGTAAATTAAATAATGAACACATGAAAATGAGTATTTATTATATGTATAAGGGAAAATTGCTGAAATATTCCCATATTCACTTAGTATTATAGAGAAAAGCCGTTTTAGTGAAAGGGTATAATAGTGTAAGTACGACAGAGGGTTCAAAAACTACTATAGGTAGGCCGTGGTTGCCGACCTCTCATATTGTTCAAAACCTATTATTTCATATAATTTTGGCAATAACATGAGTAAATTAAATAATGAACACATGAAAATGAGTATTTATTATATGTATAAGGGAAAATTGCTGAAATATTCCCATATTCTCTTAGTATTATAGAGAAAAGCCGTTTTAGTGAAAGAGTATAATAGTGTAAGTTACCTGAAGTACGACAGAGGGTTCAAAAACTATTATAGGTAGACAGTGGTTGCCAACCTCTCATATTGTTCAAAACGTATTAATTCATATGATTTTGGCAATATTATGAGTTAATTAAATGATAAACACATGAAAATGAGTATTTATTATATGTATAAAGGAAAATGTTGAAATATTTCCATATTCTCTTACTATTATAGAGAAACCCCATTTTGGTGAAAGGGTATAATTGTGTAAGTTACCTGAAATACGACAGAGGGTTCAAAAACTACTATAGGTAGGCCGTGGTTGCCGACCTCTCATATTGTTCAAAACGTATTAATTCATATGATTTTGACAATAATATGAGTAAATTAAATAATGAACACATGAAAATGAGTATTTATTATATGTATAAAGGAAAATGTTGAAATATTCCCATATTCTCTTACTATTATAGAGAAACCCCATTTTGGTGAAAGGGTACAGTAGTGTAACTTACCTGAAGTACGACAGAGGGTTCAAAAACTATTATAGGTAGGCAGTGGTTGCCGACCTCTCATATTGTTCAAAACGTATTAATTCATATGATTTTGGCAATAACATGAGTAAATTAAGTAATGAACACGTGAAAATAAGTATTTATTATATGTATAAGGGAAAAAATGTTGAAATATTAAATTAAAATGTTAAAATAAATAATAAACATATGAAAATGATAATATATTATATGTATAAGGGAAAAATGTTGAAATATTCCCATACTCTCTTAGTATTATAGAGAAACCCCATTTTGGTGAAAGGGTATAGTAGTGTAAGTTACCTGAAGTACGACAGAGGGTTCAAAAACTACTATAGGTATGCAGTGGTTGCCGACCTCTCATATTGTTTAAAACGTATTAATTCATATGATTTTGGCAATAACATGAGTAAATTAAATAATGAACACATGAAAATGAGTATTTATTATATGTATAAGGGAAAATTGCTGAAATATTCCCATATTCACTTAGTATTATAGAGAAAAGCCGTTTTAGTGAAAGGGTATAATAGTGTAAGTACGACAGAGGGTTCAAAAACTACTATAGGTAGGCCGTGGTTGCCGACCTCTCATATTGTTCAAAACGTATTAATTCATATGATTTTGACAATAATATGTGTAAATTAAATAATAAACACATGAAAATGAATATGTATTATATGTATAAGGGAAAATTGCTGAAATATTCCCATATTCACTTAGTATTATAGAGAAAAGCCGTTTTAGTGAAAGGGTATAATAGTGTAAGTACGACAGAGGGTTCAAAAACTACTATAGGTAGGCCGTGTTTGCCGACCTCTCATATTGTTCAAAACGTATTAATTCATATGATTTTGACAATGAGTAAATTAAATAATAAACACATGAAAATAAGTATTTATTATATGTATAAGGGAAAAAATGTTGAAATATTAAATTAAAATGTTAAAATAAATAATAAACATATGAAAATGATAATATATTATATGTATAAGGGAAAAATGTTGAAATATTCCCATACTCTCTTAGTATTATAGAGAAACCCCATTTTGGTGAAAGGGTATAGTAGTGTAAGTTACCTGAAGTACGACAGAGGGTTCAAAAACTACTATAGGTATGCAGTGGTTGCCGACCTCTCATATTGTTTAAAACGTATTAATTCATATGATTTTGGCAATAACATGAGTAAATTAAATAATGAACACATGAAAATGAGTATTTATTATATGTATAAGGGAAAATTGCTGAAATATTCCCATATTCACTTAGTATTATAGAGAAAAGCCGTTTTAGTGAAAGGGTATAATAGTGTAAGTACGACAGAGGGTTCAAAAACTACTATAGGTAGGCCGTGGTTGCCGACCTCTCATATTGTTCAAAACCTATTATTTCATATAATTTTGGCAATAACATGAGTAAATTAAATAATGAACACATGAAAATGAGTATTTATTATATGTATAAGGGAAAATTGCTGAAATATTCCCATATTCTCTTAGTATTATAGAGAAAAGCCGTTTTAGTGAAAGAGTATAATAGTGTAAGTTACCTGAAGTACGACAGAGGGTTCAAAAACTATTATAGGTAGACAGTGGTTGCCAACCTCTCATATTGTTCAAAACGTATTAATTCATATGATTTTGGCAATATTATGAGTAAATTAAATGATAAACACATGAAAATGATATTATTATATGTATAAGGAAAATGTTGAAATATTTCCATATTCTCTTACTATTATAGAGAAACCCATTTTGGTGAAAGGGTATAATGTGTAAGTTACCTGAAATACGACAGAGGGTTCAAAAACTACTATAGGTAGGCCGTGGTTGCCGACCTCTCATATTGTTCAAAACGTATTAATTCATATGATTTTGACAATAATATGAGTAAATTAAATAATGAACACATGAAAATGAGTATTTATTATATGTATAAAGGAAAATGTTGAAATATTCCCATATTCTCTTACTATTATAGAGAAACCCCATTTTGGTGAAAGGGTACAGTAGTGTAACTTACCTGAAGTACGACAGAGGGTTCAAAAACTATTATAGGTAGGCAGTGGTTGCCGACCTCTCATATTGTTCAAAACGTATTAATTCATATGATTTTGGCAATAACATGAGTAAATTAAGTAATGAACACGTGAAAATAAGTATTTATTATATGTATAAGGAGAAAAATGTTGAAATATTAAATTAAAATGTTAAAATAAATAATAAACATATGAAAATGATAATATATTATATGTATAAGGGAAAAATGTTGAAATATTCCCATACTCTCTTAGTATTATAGAGAAACCCCATTTTGGTGAAAGGGTATAGTAGTGTAAGTTACCTGAAGTACGACAGAGGGTTCAAAAACTATTATAGGTAGACAGTGGTTGCCGACCTCTCATATTGTTTAAAACGTATTAATTCATATGATTTTGGCAATAACATGAGTAAATTAAATAATGAACACATGAAAATGAGTATTTATTATATGTATAAGGGAAAATTGCTGAAATATTCCCATATTCACTTAGTATTATAGAGAAAAGCCGTTTTAGTGAAAGGGTATAATAGTGTAAGTACGACAGAGGGTTCAAAAACTACTATAGGTAGGCCGTGGTTGCCGACCTCTCATATTGTTCAAAACGTATTAATTCATATGATTTTGACAATAATATGTGTAAATTAAATAATAAACACATGAAAATGAATATGTATTATATGTATAAGGGAAAATTGCTGAAATATTCCCATATTCACTTAGTATTATAGAGAAAAGCCGTTTTAGTGAAAGGGTATAATAGTGTAAGTACGACAGAGGGTTCAAAAACTACTATAGGTAGGCCGTGTTGCCGACCTCTCATATTGTTCAAAACGTATTAATTCATATGATTTTGACAATGAGTAAATTAAATAATAAACACATGAAAATAAGTATTTATTATATGTATAAGGGAAAAAATGTTGAAATATTAAATTAAAATGTTAAAATAAATAATAAACATATGAAAATGATAATATATTATATGTATAAGGGAAAAATGTTGAAATATTCCCATACTCTCTTAGTATTATAGAGAAACCCCATTTTGGTGAAAGGGTATAGTAGTGTAAGTTACCTGAAGTACGACAGAGGGTTCAAAAACTACTATAGGTATGCAGTGGTTGCCGACCTCTCATATTGTTTAAAACGTATTAATTCATATGATTTTGGCAATAACATGAGTAAATTAAATAATGAACACATGAAAATGAGTATTTATTATATGTATAAGGGAAAATTGCTGAAATATTCCCATATTCACTTAGTATTATAGAGAAAAGCCGTTTTAGTGAAAGGGTATAATAGTGTAAGTACGACAGAGGGTTCAAAAACTACTATAGGTAGGCCGTGGTTGCCGACCTCTCATATTGTTCAAAACCTATTATTTCATATAATTTTGGCAATAACATTTTTTTTTTTTTTTTTTTTTTTCTTTAGCGTGCGTTTATTTATTTAAAATCTGTCCTAGTGGACAATAATTAAATGGTTTTGCGGGGGAACATTAGCTTAAGGGATACTATTGTACATGTATTTGTGGCGGGTTTTATATGTGTTGTCTATTGTTGTGGAAGATCGAGAGGGTGTCTCCTCATGAGACGTCTGCTTGTTTGGCTATTGTCTAACAGGTTGGTGGCGAGGTGGTTAGGGTGGTTTTCGAGCCTTTTCAGGTATCTCTCGCTGAGCCTGGAGATTTCATCAGCGACTTGTGGGATTCCAAGTTCCCTATGTATGGCGACATTCTCGTGGTAGGGATGCGCATTACAGGCAATTCTCAAGCACCTATTCTGGAACCGCTGTATACGCAGGCGATTCGTGTGGCTTGCCGTGCCCCATAGCTGTATCCCGTAGGTCCAGATGGGCTTGAGAATTGCCTTGTACACCAGGATTTTGTGGTTCTGCCTTAGCTTGGACCCTCTCCCAATAAGCCAATGCATCTGCCTCAGACGCGCATCGGCCTGTATGCGTTTGCTGACGATGTGGGGACGCCAAGTGAGCCTGCGGTCCAGGGTAAGTCCTAGGTACTTGGGTGCGGGTGCGTTGGGAATGATGACTCCGTTTAGCGTGACCGGTGGGCAGTCTCCTCTCCTTAGTGCAAATGTTGTTTGGGTAGATTTTTCCGCGTTCACTACGATGTTCCACCTGCTGAGCCAGGGATGTAGCGCGTCCATTTGCCTTTGGATTGTTTCGGAGGCTTCTCGTGGGTCGGATGAGGAGGCGAGGAAAGCCGTGTCATCTGCATAAGTCGCTATAGTTAGGTTCCTGGAGGGGATTATGGGAAGGTCTGCGGTGTAAAGGGTGTACAGTATTGGTCCGAGCACACTGCCTTGCGGAACTCCAGCTCTGATCAGTCTGGGTAGGCTTATTGCACTTCCGCATCTGACTTGGAATGCTCTTCCCTCAGTGTAGGATTTGAGGAGGGTAAAATGGGGGCTTGGGAGGTAGGATTTGAGTTTATGGAGGAGTCCAGGATGCCAAACTCTGTCGAATGCCTGCTTCACGTCGAGCATTACAGCGCAGCAGTATTTCTTTTGCTCGAATGCCTCGAGGATCCGTTCGACTAGCCGGTGGCATTGCTCTGGTGTTCCGTGGGAGCGCCTGAAGCCAAACTGGTGATCGGGGATCAAACCAGCCTCATCCAGTACTGGCAATACTCTGCGCAAAAATACTCTTTCGAGTATTTTGGAGAGGATTGCCAGCAAACTAATCGGACGATAGGAGGCGAGATTGGCTTCAGGCTTACCAGGCTTGAGGAGGACAATAACCTCTGCTCTTTTCCACTCTTCCGGGAAGTACCCTAGCCGGAAGCAGCTGTTGTAAATGCTGGCCAGCATTTGTGTGCAGCGGGATGGGAGCATTTTTAGGGCCGCCGCATCTATACGATCCAGGCCTGGAGATTTGTTGTTCTTCAGTAGAGCAATCTCCTGCGCAACTTCCTCAGGGTCGACTGGTTCCAACGGGGGACCGGGAGAGCTTGGGCTATTGAGAAACCGGGCTGTTTCAGCATGTTCTTCGGCAGTGCAGCAGTCGAACGGAGAGAAGGCGTTGTAAAGGTGTTCGGCGAAAGCTTCTGCTCTTTCAGCATCCGAAAGGCACCAGGATCCATCTGCTTTGCGCACTGCGGAAACCTTTTTGGCTGGTCGTTTAATGTGGCGGGTGACGTTCCACAGATTGTGGTCTGGGTCCCCGGGAGAGAGTTCCTCGAGGAATCTGAGGAAGGAGTCCTGGCGTAGGCTGGAGATCTTGTCCTTCAACTCCTTTGTGGCGTGATTGAGCGCTGTTTTGTCTCTTGGATTGCGCGTCAAGAACCAAACTCTCCTGAGACGCCTCTTCTCAGTCACGAGTGCCGCAATTTCCGGGGACCAGAGGTGGAGGTCCCTGCTAGGTGTTCTCGCAGTCTTTGGTGGCGGTGGGCTTGCGAATTCCGCAGCGTTTTGCATCTGCCTGGTGAGATTCCCGATAGCTTCATCAATGTTCCTGGGTGTGTTGAGGATGGGGTTCGGATTGACGGTGGAGAGCATCCAGGACGCGAACTTGGCGGCGTCGGTATATTTTCCAGTGAGCCTTCTGAGCGGGGTTTTCCTGAGGACTGGCGTGTTGATTAGCACGTTTATTGCACAGTGGTCTGACAGGAGATCAGCATTTGTTGTGCAGCTGATCTTCGCATGCCCTATGCCTTTCGACACAGCAAAGTCCAGTAGGTCTGGAGTCTTGAGGGGATTCGTTGGCCAGTGAGTGGGCTCGCCAGTGGAGTGGCAGTCCAGTCGGTGGCGTTGCAGGTACCCAAACAGAGTTTTCCCTTTGGGGTTGTTGGCGCGCGATCCCCACCAAGAATGTTTGGCGTTATAATCTCCAGCTGCTATGAAGCGGGGCCCAAAATGCTCGAAGAACTCACTGAGGTGAGATGCTGTTATGCGGTATCTGGGGGGAAAGTAGACCGCTCCAATGTCTAAATCTCCTTGCGGGCTGACAATCCTGATGACAGGACATTGTGCCCAGTCTTGCTGAAACGCGGGCAGCTCTAGGTATTGAATACCGCTCCTGATGAGGATGGCTGCTCCACCGCGTGCTCTGCCAGAAGGATGGTCTGCATGGATGAGGTCATATCCGCTGATATTAAAGTGGGATCTGGGGGAGAAGTGGGTTTCGGCTACGAGTAGGATATCGATCTGGTGGGTCTTCAGATGGTGCTCGACTATGGCCTTGCTGTTCTGCAGGCCGTTCGCATTCCAGACGACTAGGTGGAGCTTTAGTTGCATGACTTGCTGTTGAGAATGGTGGCCACCAGCTGTGTCATCTGGGTGAACATGCGCTCCATCATCCTTTCCATCATTCCTTCCATGCGAGCGAACATCGCTTCTATCTGACCGGAGTGTGGGGTTTCTGTTTGGGTTTGGACTGGGGTTGTGGGATTCTGCGGTGCTGCGTGCACTCCGTTGAGGGCGTCTCGGTAGCTCCTGCCAGAGGTGACGTTTGGTGATGCCACGGGCGGCGCCTTGTTAGCATTAGCGACGGGCCTTGTTTTCGGAGCAGCGAGTGCTTTGGCCCTTTTGTATGCAGGGCATCCCTTGAAAGACGCAGGATGGTCCGCCTGGCAGTGGAAGCAGCACGCTTTGTCGTCCTCCCTCTTCTCACATGCCCTCGATTCGTGAGGGCCTCCACACTTTACACATCGGTATTCCAGGAAGCAGTAACGCTGTGTATGACCGAATCCTTGGCACCTGAAGCATTGAGGCACGTCGTTGAACTTCTGCGGCGGTTCAATGGTTACTACCGACCTGCAGATCCGCTTGACTTGGTAGACGTCTTTGTTGTTGCTGGAAGGCTCCAGGTTGGCGAAGAATATTCCCAGCGGTTCTTTAGTTCTTCTGCCAATGGGATTGTGCAGATCTCTAACAGCGTGCCCTTGTCTGCGAAGGTCTTCAATGATTTCCTCACGATCGGTGGAGTGGTGGAGTCCTTTGATGACAACCTTGTATGCACGTTCATCTTTCGGCTGGAAAGTCCGATGCCTCTTGTTTTGGGCCACAAGTTGGAGACGCAGAGCTGTATAGGACTCTTTGTCCGGCATCATGACACGTACGTTGTTGCCATTCACGGTCTTGTAGGTAAAATTGTTCTTCGGGCCTACAAGAGTCGTGATCATCTTGACGAGTGCCGAGATGTTGGTCACATCGGGGATAAAAATCGGAGGTGGCTTGATGGTCTTCGGGGTGGGCTTTGGTTTCTCGGGGGTCTTGGGCTTGGAATCGTCTTTAGGTCCGGGTTCGTCATCAGAGCTCTCTTGGTCGTACTCGTCTTCTTCGGTCGAGAGTAAAGCGAAGGCGTTGTTGGCGAGCTTCTTGCGCAGAGCTGCGCTAGTGCTTGGCTTATCTTCCAGCTCCTCTCCCTGTGCTTTCTTTGCCGGTTTTCGCTTTATCTCGCCCGGCTCTGTATGCGAGGTGCTTCCCTCGCTGCTGGAGCTGCTCTTGCGTGTTCTCAGAGCCTTTTTGCGTGGTGTTGTTCCAAGCTTGTGGGTGCGCGGGGGGGCCTGCCAGTCCATCTTCTCCAAAGTTGATAAGGAGTGAGGAGGGGGGGGGGGGGGGAAGCTGGGCACCGTAAGCCGGTGAGCCAGGCAGCACGTGGCTGCTGCTTTGCAATTATACCGCTGCTTCGAGCACTGGGTTTTTTGCGCTGATAACACGCACACTCGGGTGTGCGATGGTGTTAGTGCGAACTACCGTTAGGTACGTTGGCTGGGCCAATCAAAACGCGCGACAAGATCACGCGACGCGAAGTGGCTGGGCACAAGTAACGGGACTTACAACTGTGAACAATTTGCTAACAATTTGCTAACAATTTGCTGTCGATCCGCAGGCACGTCTGCACTCGTCGAGTGTTCGATCGCGACTGAATAATGAACAATGAAAATGATATTTATTATATGTATAAGGAAAATGTGAAATATTCCATATTCTCTTATATTATAGAGAAACCCCATTTTGGTGAAAGGGTATAGTAGTGTAAGTTACCTAAGTACGACAGAGGGTTCAAAAACTACTATAGGTAGGCAGTGGTTGCCACCTCTCATATTGTTCAAAACGTATTAATTCATATGATTTTGGCAATAACATGAGTAAATTAAATAATAAACACATGAAAATGATATTATTATATGTATAAGGGAAAATTGCTGAAATATTCCCATATTCTCTTAGTATTATAGAGAAAAGCCGTTTTAGTGAAAGGGTATAATAGTGTAAGTTACCTGAAGTACGACAGAGGGTTCAAAAACTACTATAGGTAGGCGTGGTTGCCGACCTCTCATATTGTTCAAAACGTATTAATTCATATGATTTTGGCAATAATATGAGTAAATTAAATAATAAACACATGAAAATGAATATTATTATATGTATAAGGGAAAATTGCTGAAATATTCCCATATTCTCTTAGTATTATAGAGAAACCGTTTTAGTGAAAGGGTATAATAGTGTAAGTTACCTGAAGTACGACAGAGGGTTCAAAAACTACTATAGGTAGGCCGTGGTTGCCAACCTCTCATATTGTTCAAAACGTATTAATTCATATGATTTTGGCAATAATATGAGTAAATTAAATAATAAACACATGAAAATGAATAATTATTATATGTATAAGGGAAAATGTTGAAATATTCCCATATTCTCTTATATTATAGAGAAACCCATTTTGGTGAAAGGGTATAATAGTGTAAGTTACCTGAAGTACGACAGAGGGTTCAAAAACTACTATAGGTAGGCAGTGGTTGCCGACCTCTCATATTGTTCAAAACGTATTAATTCATATGATTTTGGCAATAATATGAGTAAATTAAATAATAAACACATGAAAATGAATATTATTATATGTATAAGGGAAAATGCTGAAATATTCCCATATTCTCTTAGTATTATAGAGAAACCCATTTTGGTGAAAGGGTATAGTAGTGTAAGTTACCTGAAGTACGACAGAGGGTTCAAAAACTACTATAGGTAGGCAGTGGTTGCCAACCTCTCATATTGTTCAAAACTATTAATTCATATGATTTTGGCAATATATGAGTAAATTAAATAATAAACACATGAAAATAATATTATTATATGTATAAGGGAAAATGCTGAAATATTCCCATATCTCTTAGTATTATAGAGAAACCCATTTTGGTAAAGGGTATAGTAGTGTAAGTTACCTGAAGTACGACAGAGGGTTCAAAAACTACTATAGGTAGGCAGTGGTTGCCGACCTCTCATATTGTTCAAAACGTATTAATTCATATGATTTTGGCAATAAATGAGTAAATTAAATAAAAAAAAAAAAAAAAAAAAAAAAAAAAAAAAAAAAAAAATAAAAATGAAATGATAATTATATGTATAAGGGAAAATGCTGAAATATTCCCATATCTCTTATATTATAGAGAAACCCCATTTTGGTGAAAGGGTATATAGTGTAAGTTACCTGAAGTACGACAGAGGGTTCAAAAACTACTATAGGTAGGCAGTGGTTGCCGACCTCTCATATTGTTCAAAACGTATTAATTCATATGATTTTGGCAATATATGAGTAAATTAAATAATAACACATGAAAATGAATATTATTATATGTATAAGGGAAAATGCTGAAATATTCCCATATTCTCTTAGTATTATAGAGAAAACCGTTTTAGTGAAAGGGTATAATAGTGTAAGTTACCTGAAGTACGACAGAGGGTTCAAAAACTACTATAGGTAGGCAGTGGTTGCCGACCTCTCATATTGTTCAAAACGTATTAATTCATATGATTTTGGCAATAATATGAGTAAATTAAATAATAAACACATGAAAATGATAATTATTATATGTATAAGGGAAAATGCTGAAATATTCCCATATTCTCTTAGTATTATAGAGAAACCCATTTTGGTGAAAGGGTATAGTAGTGTAAGTTACCTGAAGTACGACAGAGGGTTCAAAAACTACTATAGGTAGGCAGTGGTTGCCGACCTCTCATATTGTTCAAAACGTATTAATTCATATGATTTTGGCAATAAATGAGTAAATTAAATAATGAACACATGAAAATGATATTTATTATATGTATAAGGGAAAATTGCTGAAATATTCCCATATTCTCTTAGTATTATAGAGAAAGCCGTTTTAGTGAAAGGGTATAATAGTGTAAGTTACCTGAAGTACGACAGAGGGTTCAAAAACTACTATAGGTAGGCCGTGGTTGCCGACCTCTCATATTGTTCAAAACGTATTAATTCATATGATTTTGGCAATAATATGAGTAAATTAAATAATAAACACATGAAAATGATATTATTATATGTATAAGGGAAAATTGCTGAAATATTCCCATATTCTCTTAGTATTATAGAGAAAAGCCGTTTTAGTGAAAGGGTATAATAGTGTAAGTTACCTGAAGTACGACAGAGGGTTCAAAAACTACTATAGGTAGGCCGTGGTTGCCGACCTCTCATATTGTTCAAAACGTATTAATTCATATGATTTTGGCAATAATATGAGTAAATTAAATAATAAACACATGAAAATGAATATTATTATATGTATAAGGGAAAATTGCTGAAATATTCCCATATTCTCTTAGTATTATAGAGAAAAGCCGTTTTAGTGAAAGGGTATAATAGTGTAAGTTACCTGAAGTACGACAGAGGGTTCAAAAACTACTATAGGTAGGCAGTGGTTGCCGACCTCTCATATTGTTCAAAACGTATTAATTCATATGATTTTGGCAATAATATGAGTAAATTAAATAATAAACACATGAAAATGAATATTATTATATGTATAAGGGAAAATGTTGAAATATTCCCATATTCTCTTACTATTATAGAGAAACCCATTTTGGTGAAAGGGTATAGTAGTGTAAGTTACCTGAAGTACGACAGAGGGTTCAAAAACTACTATAGGTAGGCAGTGGTTGCCGACCTCTCATATTGTTCAAAACGTATTAATTCATATGATTTTGGCAATAATATGAGTAAATTAAATAATAAACACATGAAAATGAATAATTATTATATGTATAAGGGAAAATGCTGAAATATTCCCATATTCTCTTAGTATTATAGAGAAACCCATTTTGTGAAAGGGTATATAGTGTAAGTTACCTGAAGTACGACAGAGGGTTCAAAAACTACTATAGGTAGGCAGTGGTTGCCGACCTCTCATATTGTTCAAAACGTATTAATTCATATGATTTTGGCAATAAATGAGTAAATTAAATAATAAACACATGAAAATGATATTATTATATGTATAAGGGAAAATTGCTGAAATATTCCCATATTCTCTTAGTATTATAGAGAAAGCCGTTTTAGTGAAAGGGTATATAGTGTAAGTTACCTGAAGTACGACAGAGGGTTCAAAAACTACTATAGGTAGGCCGTGGTTGCCGACCTCTCATATTGTTCAAAACGTATTAATTCATATGATTTTGGCAATAATATGAGTAAATTAAATAATAAACACATGAAAATGAATATTATTATATGTATAAGGGAAAATTGCTGAAATATTCCCATATTCTCTTAGTATTATAGAGAAAAGCCGTTTTAGTGAAAGGGTATAATAGTGTAAGTTACCTGAAGTACGACAGAGGGTTCAAAAACTACTATAGGTAGGCCGTGGTTGCCGACCTCTCATATTGTTCAAAACGTATTAATTCATATGATTTTGGCAATAATATGAGTAAATTAAATAATAAACACATGAAAATGATATTATTATATGTATAAGGGAAAATGCTGAAATATTCCCATATCTCTTAGTATTATAGAGAAACCCATTTTGGTGAAAGGGTATAGTAGTGTAAGTTACCTGAAGTACGACAGAGGGTTCAAAAACTACTATAGGTAGGCAGTGGTTGCCGACCTCTCATATTGTTCAAAACGTATTAATTCATATGATTTTGGCAATAACATGAGTAAATTAAATAATAAACACATGAAAATGAATATTTATTATATGTATAAGGGAAAATGCTGAAATATTCCCATATTCTCTTAGTATTATAGAGAAAAGCCGTTTTAGTGAAAGGGTATAATAGTGTAAGTTACCTGAAGTACGACAGAGGGTTCAAAAACTACTATAGGTAGGCCGTGGTTGCCGACCTCTCATATTGTTCAAAACGTATTAATTCATATGATTTTGGCAATAATATGAGTAAATTAAATAATAACACATGAAAATGATATTATTATATGTATAAGGGAAAATGCTGAAATATTCCCATATTCTCTTAGTATTATAGAGAAAAGCCGTTTTAGTGAAAGGGTATAATAGTGTAAGTTACCTGAAGTACGACAGAGGGTTCAAAAACTACTATAGGTAGGCAGTGGTTGCCGACCTCTCATATTGTTCAAAACGTATTAATTCATATGATTTTGGCAATAATATGAGTAAATTAAATAATAAACACATGAAAATGAATAATTATTATATGTATAAGGGAAAATTGCTGAAATATTCCCATATTCTCTTAGTATTATAGAGAAAGCCGTTTTAGTGAAAGGGTATAGTAGTGTAAGTTACCTGAAGTACGACAGAGGGTTCAAAAACTACTATAGGTAGGCAGTGGTTGCCGACCTCTCATATTGTTCAAAACGTATTAATTCATATGATTTTGGCAATAATATGAGTAAATTAAATAATAAACACATGAAAATGAATAATTATTATATGTATAAGGGAAAATTGCTGAAATATTCCCATATTCTCTTAGTATTATAGAGAAAGCCGTTTTAGTGAAAGGGTATAATAGTGTAAGTTACCTGAAGTACGACAGAGGGTTCAAAAACTACTATAGGTAGGCGTGGTTGCCGACCTCTCATATTGTTCAAAACGTATTAATTCATATGATTTTGGCAATAATATGAGTAAATTAAATAATAAACACATGAAAATGAATATTATTTATATGTATAAGGGAAAATGCTGAAATATTCCCATATTCTCTTAGTATTATAGAGAAACCCATTTTGGTGAAAGGGTATAGTAGTGTAAGTTACCTGAAGTACGACAGAGGGTTCAAAAACTACTATAGGTAGGCAGTGGTTGCCGACCTCTCATATTGTTCAAAACGTATTAATTCATATGATTTTGGCAATATATGAGTAAATTAAATAATAAACACATGAAAATGAATATTATTATATGTATAAGGGAAAATTGCTGAAATATTCCCATATTCTCTTAGTATTATAGAGAAAAGCCGTTTTAGTGAAAGGGTATAATAGTGTAAGTTACCTGAAGTACGACAGAGGGTTCAAAAACTACTATAGGTAGGCCGTGGTTGCCGACCTCTCATATTGTTCAAAACGTATTAATTCATATGATTTTGGCAATAATATGAGTAAATTAAATAATAAACACATGAAAATGAATATTTATTATATGTATAAGGGAAAATGCTGAAATATTCCCATATTCTCTTAGTATTATAGAGAAACCCATTTTGGTGAAAGGGTATAGTAGTGTAAGTTACCTGAAGTACGACAGAGGGTTCAAAAACTACTATAGGTAGGCAGTGGTTGCCGACCTCTCATATTGTTCAAAACGTATTAATTCATATGATTTTGGCAATAATATGAGTAAATTAAATAATAAACACATGAAAATGAATATTATTATATGTATAAGGGAAAATGCTGAAATATTCCCATATTCTCTTAGTATTATAGAGAAACCCATTTTGGTGAAAGGGTATAGTAGTGTAAGTTACCTGAAGTACGACAGAGGGTTCAAAAACTACTATAGGTAGGCAGTGGTTGCCGACCTCTCATATTGTTCAAAACGTATTAATTCATATGATTTTGGCAATAATATGAGTAAATTAAATAATAAACACATGAAAATGAATATTTATTATATGTATAAGGGAAAATTGCTGAAATATTCCCATATTCTCTTAGTATTATAGAGAAAGCCGTTTTAGTGAAAGGGTATAATAGTGTAAGTTACCTGAAGTACGACAGAGGGTTCAAAAACTACTATAGGTAGGCAGTGGTTGCCGACCTCTCATATTGTTCAAAACGTATTAATTCATATGATTTTGGCAATAATATGAGTAAATTAAATAATAAACACATGAAAATGAATATTATTATATGTATAAGGGAAAATTGCTGAAATATTCCCATATTCTCTTAGTATTATAGAGAAAAGCCGTTTTAGTGAAAGGGTATATAGTGTAAGTTACCTGAAGTACGACAGAGGGTTCAAAAACTACTATAGGTAGGCAGTGGTTGCCGACCTCTCATATTGTTCAAAACGTATTAATTCATATGATTTTGGCAATAATATGAGTAAATTAAATAATAAACACATGAAAATGAATAATTATTATATGTATAAGGGAAAATGCTGAAATATTCCCATATTCTCTTAGTATTATAGAGAAAACCGTTTTGTGAAAGGGTATAATAGTGTAAGTTACCTGAAGTACGACAGAGGGTTCAAAAACTACTATAGGTAGGCAGTGGTTGCCGACCTCTCATATTGTTCAAAACGTATTAATTCATATGATTTTGGCAATAATATGAGTAAATTAAATAATAAACACATGAAAATGAATATTATTATATGTATAAGGGAAAATGCTGAAATATTCCCATATTCTCTTAGTATTATAGAGAAAACCGTTTTGTGAAAGGGTATATAGTGTAAGTTACCTGAAGTACGACAGAGGGTTCAAAAACTACTATAGGTAGGCAGTGGTTGCCGACCTCTCATATTGTTCAAAACGTATTAATTCATATGATTTTGGCAATAATATGAGTAAATTAAATAATAAACACATGAAAATGAATATTATTATATGTATAAGGGAAAATGCTGAAATATTCCCATATTCTCTTAGTATTATAGAGAAACCCATTTTAGTGAAAGGGTATAGTAGTGTAAGTTACCTGAAGTACGACAGAGGGTTCAAAAACTACTATAGGTAGGCAGTGGTTGCCGACCTCTCATATTGTTCAAAACGTATTAATTCATATGATTTTGGCAATAATATGAGTAAATTAAATAATAACACATGAAAATGATATTTATTATATGTATAAGGGAAAATGCTGAAATATTCCCATATTCTCTTAGTATTATAGAGAAAACCTTTTAGTGAAAGGGTATATAGTGTAAGTTACCTAAGTACGACAGAGGGTTCAAAAACTACTATAGGTAGGCAGTGGTTGCCACCTCTCATATTGTTCAAAACGTATTAATTCATATGATTTTGGCAATAATATGAGTAAATTAAATAATAAACACATGAAAATGAATATTATTATATGTATAAGGGAAAATTGCTGAAATATTCCCATATTCTCTTAGTATTATAGAGAAAAGCCGTTTTAGTGAAAGGGTATAATAGTGTAAGTTACCTGAAGTACGACAGAGGGTTCAAAAACTACTATAGGTAGGCAGTGGTTGCCGACCTCTCATATTGTTCAAAACGTATTAATTCATATGATTTTGGCAATAATATGAGTAAATTAAATAATAAACACATGAAAATGAAGTATTTATTATATGTATAAGGGAAAAATGTTGAAATATTCCCATATTCTCTTAGTATTATAGAGAAACCCCATTTTGGTGAAAGGGTATAGTAGTGTAAGTTACCTGAAGTACGACAGAGGGTTCAAAAACTACTATAGGTAGGCAGTGGTTGCCGACCTCTCATATTGTTCAAAACGTATTAATTCATATGATTTTGGCAATATATGAGTAAATTAAATAATAACACATGAAAATGAATATTATTATATGTATAAGGGAAAATTGCTGAAATATTCCCATATTCTCTTAGTATTATAGAGAAAAGCCGTTTTAGTGAAAGGGTATAATAGTGTAAGTTACCTGAAGTACGACAGAGGGTTCAAAAACTACTATAGGTAGGCCGTGGTTGCCGACCTCTCATATTGTTCAAAACGTATTAATTCATATGATTTTGGCAATAATATGAGTAAATTAAATAATAAACACATGAAAATGAATATTATTATATGTATAAGGGAAAATGCTGAAATATTCCCATATTCTCTTAGTATTATAGAGAAACCCATTTTGTGAAAGGGTATAGTAGTGTAAGTTACCTGAAGTACGACAGAGGGTTCAAAAACTACTATAGGTAGGCAGTGGTTGCCACCTCTCATATTGTTCAAAACGTATTAATTCATATGATTTTGGCAATAATATGAGTAAATTAAATAATAAACACATGAAAATGAATAATTATTATATGTATAAGGGAAAATGTTGAAATATTCCCATATTCTCTTAGTATTATAGAGAAACCCATTTTGGTGAAAGGGTATAATAGTGTAAGTTACCTGAAGTACGACAGAGGGTTCAAAAACTACTATAGGTAGGCAGTGGTTGCCGACCTCTCATATTGTTCAAAACGTATTAATTCATATGATTTTGGCAATAATATGAGTAAATTAAATAATGAACACATGAAAATGAGTATTTATTATATGTATAAGGGAAAATGTTGAAATATTCCCATATTCTCTTACTATTATAGAGAAACCCATTTTGTGAAAGGGTATAATAGTGTAAGTTACCTGAAGTACGACAGAGGGTTCAAAAACTACTATAGGTAGGCGTGGTTGCCGACCTCTCATATTGTTCAAAACGTATTAATTCATATGATTTTGGCAATAATATGAGTAAATTAAATAATAACACATGAAAATGATATTATTATATGTATAAGGGAAAATGCTGAAATATTCCCATATTCTCTTAGTATTATAGAGAAAACCCTTTTGTGAAAGGGTATATAGTGTAAGTTACCTAAGTACGACAGAGGGTTCAAAAACTACTATAGGTAGGCAGTGGTTGCCGACCTCTCATATTGTTCAAAACGTATTAATTCATATGATTTTGGCAATAAATGAGTAAATTAAATAATAACACATGAAAATGATATTTATTATATGTATAAGGAAAATGTGAAATATTCCATATTCTCTTATATTATAGAGAAACCATTTTGTGAAAGGGTATATAGTGTAAGTTACCTGAAGTACGACAGAGGGTTCAAAAACTACTATAGGTAGGCAGTGGTTGCCACCTCTCATATTGTTCAAAACGTATTAATTCATATGATTTTGGCAATATATGAGTAAATTAAATAATAAACACATGAAAATGAATATTATTATATGTATAAGGGAAAATGCTGAAATATTCCCATATTCTCTTAGTATTATAGAGAAAGCCTTTTAGTGAAAGGGTATAATAGTGTAAGTTACCTGAAGTACGACAGAGGGTTCAAAAACTACTATAGGTAGGCAGTGGTTGCCGACCTCTCATATTGTTCAAAACGTATTAATTCATATGATTTTGGCAATAATATGAGTAAATTAAATAATAAACACATGAAAATGAATAATTATTATATGTATAAGGGAAAATGTGAAATATTCCCATATTCTCTTATATTATAGAGAAACCCATTTTGGTGAAAGGGTATAGTAGTGTAAGTTACCTGAAGTACGACAGAGGGTTCAAAAACTACTATAGGTAGCAGTGGTTGCCGACCTCTCATATTGTTCAAAACGTATTAATTCATATGATTTTGGCAATAATATGAGTAAATTAAATAATAAACACATGAAAATGAATATTATTATATGTATAAGGGAAAATTGCTGAAATATTCCCATATTCTCTTAGTATTATAGAGAAAAGCCGTTTTAGTGAAAGGGTATATAGTGTAAGTTACCTGAAGTACGACAGAGGGTTCAAAAACTACTATAGGTAGGCAGTGGTTGCCGACCTCTCATATTGTTCAAAACGTATTAATTCATATGATTTTGGCAATAATATGAGTAAATTAAATAATGAACAATTTTTTTTTTTTTTTTTTTTTCTTTAGCGTGCGTTTATTTATTTAAAATCTGTCCTAGTGGACAATAATTAAATGGTTTTGCGGGGGAACATTAGCTTAAGGGATACTATTGTACATGTATTTGTGGCGGGTTTTATATGTGTTGTCTATTGTTGTGGAAGATCGAGAGGGTGTCTCCTCATGAGACGTCTGCTTGTTTGGCTATTGTCTAACAGGTTGGTGGCGAGGTGGTTAGGGTGGTTTTCGAGCCTTTTCAGGTATCTCTCGCTGAGCCTGGAGATTTCATCAGCGACTTGTGGGATTCCAAGTTCCCTATGTATGGCGACATTCTCGTGGTAGGGATGCGCATTACAGGCAATTCTCAAGCACCTATTCTGGAACCGCTGTATACGCAGGCGATTCGTGTGGCTTGCCGTGCCCCATAGCTGTATCCCGTAGGTCCAGATGGGCTTGAGAATTGCCTTGTACACCAGGATTTTGTGGTTCTGCCTTAGCTTGGACCCTCTCCCAATAAGCCAATGCATCTGCCTCAGACGCGCATCGGCCTGTATGCGTTTGCTGACGATGTGGGGACGCCAAGTGAGCCTGCGGTCCAGGGTAAGTCCTAGGTACTTGGGTGCGGGTGCGTTGGGAATGATGACTCCGTTTAGCGTGACCGGTGGGCAGTCTCCTCTCCTTAGTGCAAATGTTGTTTGGGTAGATTTTTCCGCGTTCACTACGATGTTCCACCTGCTGAGCCAGGGATGTAGCGCGTCCATTTGCCTTTGGATTGTTTCGGAGGCTTCTCGTGGGTCGGATGAGGAGGCGAGGAAAGCCGTGTCATCTGCATAAGTCGCTATAGTTAGGTTCCTGGAGGGGATTATGGGAAGGTCTGCGGTGTAAAGGGTGTACAGTATTGGTCCGAGCACACTGCCTTGCGGAACTCCAGCTCTGATCAGTCTGGGTAGGCTTATTGCACTTCCGCATCTGACTTGGAATGCTCTTCCCTCAGTGTAGGATTTGAGGAGGGTAAAATGGGGGCTTGGGAGGTAGGATTTGAGTTTATGGAGGAGTCCAGGATGCCAAACTCTGTCGAATGCCTGCTTCACGTCGAGCATTACAGCGCAGCAGTATTTCTTTTGCTCGAATGCCTCGAGGATCCGTTCGACTAGCCGGTGGCATTGCTCTGGTGTTCCGTGGGAGCGCCTGAAGCCAAACTGGTGATCGGGGATCAAACCAGCCTCATCCAGTACTGGCAATACTCTGCGCAAAAATACTCTTTCGAGTATTTTGGAGAGGATTGCCAGCAAACTAATCGGACGATAGGAGGCGAGATTGGCTTCAGGCTTACCAGGCTTGAGGAGGACAATAACCTCTGCTCTTTTCCACTCTTCCGGGAAGTACCCTAGCCGGAAGCAGCTGTTGTAAATGCTGGCCAGCATTTGTGTGCAGCGGGATGGGAGCATTTTTAGGGCCGCCGCATCTATACGATCCAGGCCTGGAGATTTGTTGTTCTTCAGTAGAGCAATCTCCTGCGCAACTTCCTCAGGGTCGACTGGTTCCAACGGGGGACCGGGAGAGCTTGGGCTATTGAGAAACCGGGCTGTTTCAGCATGTTCTTCGGCAGTGCAGCAGTCGAACGGAGAGAAGGCGTTGTAAAGGTGTTCGGCGAAAGCTTCTGCTCTTTCAGCATCCGAAAGGCACCAGGATCCATCTGCTTTGCGCACTGCGGAAACCTTTTTGGCTGGTCGTTTAATGTGGCGGGTGACGTTCCACAGATTGTGGTCTGGGTCCCCGGGAGAGAGTTCCTCGAGGAATCTGAGGAAGGAGTCCTGGCGTAGGCTGGAGATCTTGTCCTTCAACTCCTTTGTGGCGTGATTGAGCGCTGTTTTGTCTCTTGGATTGCGCGTCAAGAACCAAACTCTCCTGAGACGCCTCTTCTCAGTCACGAGTGCCGCAATTTCCGGGGACCAGAGGTGGAGGTCCCTGCTAGGTGTTCTCGCAGTCTTTGGTGGCGGTGGGCTTGCGAATTCCGCAGCGTTTTGCATCTGCCTGGTGAGATTCCCGATAGCTTCATCAATGTTCCTGGGTGTGTTGAGGATGGGGTTCGGATTGACGGTGGAGAGCATCCAGGACGCGAACTTGGCGGCGTCGGTATATTTTCCAGTGAGCCTTCTGAGCGGGGTTTTCCTGAGGACTGGCGTGTTGATTAGCACGTTTATTGCACAGTGGTCTGACAGGAGATCAGCATTTGTTGTGCAGCTGATCTTCGCATGCCCTATGCCTTTCGACACAGCAAAGTCCAGTAGGTCTGGAGTCTTGAGGGGATTCGTTGGCCAGTGAGTGGGCTCGCCAGTGGAGTGGCAGTCCAGTCGGTGGCGTTGCAGGTACCCAAACAGAGTTTTCCCTTTGGGGTTGTTGGCGCGCGATCCCCACCAAGAATGTTTGGCGTTATAATCTCCAGCTGCTATGAAGCGGGGCCCAAAATGCTCGAAGAACTCACTGAGGTGAGATGCTGTTATGCGGTATCTGGGGGGAAAGTAGACCGCTCCAATGTCTAAATCTCCTTGCGGGCTGACAATCCTGATGACAGGACATTGTGCCCAGTCTTGCTGAAACGCGGGCAGCTCTAGGTATTGAATACCGCTCCTGATGAGGATGGCTGCTCCACCGCGTGCTCTGCCAGAAGGATGGTCTGCATGGATGAGGTCATATCCGCTGATATTAAAGTGGGATCTGGGGGAGAAGTGGGTTTCGGCTACGAGTAGGATATCGATCTGGTGGGTCTTCAGATGGTGCTCGACTATGGCCTTGCTGTTCTGCAGGCCGTTCGCATTCCAGACGACTAGGTGGAGCTTTAGTTGCATGACTTGCTGTTGAGAATGGTGGCCACCAGCTGTGTCATCTGGGTGAACATGCGCTCCATCATCCTTTCCATCATTCCTTCCATGCGAGCGAACATCGCTTCTATCTGACCGGAGTGTGGGGTTTCTGTTTGGGTTTGGACTGGGGTTGTGGGATTCTGCGGTGCTGCGTGCACTCCGTTGAGGGCGTCTCGGTAGCTCCTGCCAGAGGTGACGTTTGGTGATGCCACGGGCGGCGCCTTGTTAGCATTAGCGACGGGCCTTGTTTTCGGAGCAGCGAGTGCTTTGGCCCTTTTGTATGCAGGGCATCCCTTGAAAGACGCAGGATGGTCCGCCTGGCAGTGGAAGCAGCACGCTTTGTCGTCCTCCCTCTTCTCACATGCCCTCGATTCGTGAGGGCCTCCACACTTTACACATCGGTATTCCAGGAAGCAGTAACGCTGTGTATGACCGAATCCTTGGCACCTGAAGCATTGAGGCACGTCGTTGAACTTCTGCGGCGGTTCAATGGTTACTACCGACCTGCAGATCCGCTTGACTTGGTAGACGTCTTTGTTGTTGCTGGAAGGCTCCAGGTTGGCGAAGAATATTCCCAGCGGTTCTTTAGTTCTTCTGCCAATGGGATTGTGCAGATCTCTAACAGCGTGCCCTTGTCTGCGAAGGTCTTCAATGATTTCCTCACGATCGGTGGAGTGGTGGAGTCCTTTGATGACAACCTTGTATGCACGTTCATCTTTCGGCTGGAAAGTCCGATGCCTCTTGTTTTGGGCCACAAGTTGGAGACGCAGAGCTGTATAGGACTCTTTGTCCGGCATCATGACACGTACGTTGTTGCCATTCACGGTCTTGTAGGTAAAATTGTTCTTCGGGCCTACAAGAGTCGTGATCATCTTGACGAGTGCCGAGATGTTGGTCACATCGGGGATAAAAATCGGAGGTGGCTTGATGGTCTTCGGGGTGGGCTTTGGTTTCTCGGGGGTCTTGGGCTTGGAATCGTCTTTAGGTCCGGGTTCGTCATCAGAGCTCTCTTGGTCGTACTCGTCTTCTTCGGTCGAGAGTAAAGCGAAGGCGTTGTTGGCGAGCTTCTTGCGCAGAGCTGCGCTAGTGCTTGGCTTATCTTCCAGCTCCTCTCCCTGTGCTTTCTTTGCCGGTTTTCGCTTTATCTCGCCCGGCTCTGTATGCGAGGTGCTTCCCTCGCTGCTGGAGCTGCTCTTGCGTGTTCTCAGAGCCTTTTTGCGTGGTGTTGTTCCAAGCTTGTGGGTGCGCGGGGGGGCCTGCCAGTCCATCTTCTCCAAAGTTGATAAGGAGTGAGGAGGGGGGGGGGGGGGGAAGCTGGGCACCGTAAGCCGGTGAGCCAGGCAGCACGTGGCTGCTGCTTTGCAATTATACCGCTGCTTCGAGCACTGGGTTTTTTGCGCTGATAACACGCACACTCGGGTGTGCGATGGTGTTAGTGCGAACTACCGTTAGGTACGTTGGCTGGGCCAATCAAAACGCGCGACAAGATCACGCGACGCGAAGTGGCTGGGCACAAGTAACGGGACTTACAACTGTGAACAATTTGCTAACAATTTGCTAACAATTTGCTGTCGATCCGCAGGCACGTCTGCACTCGTCGAGTGTTCGATCGCGACTGAATAATTTTAAAATAAAAATGATAATATTATATTATAAGGGAAAATTAGGGTTCAAAAACAACTATAGGTAGGCAGTGGTTGCCACCTCTCATATTGTTCAAAACTATTATTCATATGATTTGGCAATATATGAGTAAATTAATAATAAACACATGAAAATGAATAATTATTATATGTATAAGGGAAAATTGCTGAAATATTCCCATATTCTCTTAGTATTATAGAGAAAAGCCGTTTTAGTGAAAGGGTATAATAGTGTAAGTTACCTGAAGTACGACAGAGGGTTCAAAAACTACTATAGGTAGGCAGTGGTTGCCACCTCTCATATTGTTCAAAACGTATTAATTCATATGATTTTGGCAATAAATGAGTAAATTAAATAATAACACATGAAAATGATATTTATTATATGTATAAGGGAAAATTGCTGAAATATTCCCATATTCTCTTAGTATTATAGAGAAACCATTTTGGTGAAAGGGTATAGTAGTGTAAGTTACCTGAAGTACGACAGAGGGTTCAAAAACTACTATAGGTAGGCAGTGGTTGCCGACCTCTCATATTGTTCAAAACGTATTAATTCATATGATTTTGGCAATATATGAGTAAATTAAATAATAAACACATGAAAATGAATATTATTATATGTATAAGGGAAAATTGCTGAAATATTCCCATATTCTCTTAGTATTATAGAGAAAAGCCGTTTTAGTGAAAGGGTATAATAGTGTAAGTTACCTGAAGTACGACAGAGGGTTCAAAAACTACTATAGGTAGGCCGTGGTTGCCGACCTCTCATATTGTTCAAAACGTATTAATTCATATGATTTTGGCAATAATATGAGTAAATTAAATAATAACACATGAAAATGAATATTTATTATATGTATAAGGGAAAATTGCTGAAATATTCCCATATTCTCTTAGTATTATAGAGAAACCCGTTTTAGTGAAAGGGTATAGTAGTGTAAGTTACCTGAAGTACGACAGAGGGTTCAAAAACTACTATAGGTAGGCAGTGGTTGCCGACCTCTCATATTGTTCAAAACGTATTAATTCATATGATTTTGGCAATATATGAGTAAATTAAATAATAAACACATGAAAATGAATAATTATTATATGTATAAGGGAAAATGCTGAAATATTCCCATATTCTCTTAGTATTATAGAGAAACCCATTTTGTGAAAGGGTATAGTAGTGTAAGTTACCTGAAGTACGACAGAGGGTTCAAAAACTACTATAGGTAGGCAGTGGTTGCCGACCTCTCATATTGTTCAAAACGTATTAATTCATATGATTTTGGCAATATATGAGTAAATTAAATAATGAACACATGAAAATGAATATTTATTATATGTATAAGGGAAAATGCTGAAATATTCCCATATTCTCTTAGTATTATAGAGAAACCCATTTTGGTGAAAGGGTATAGTAGTGTAAGTTACCTGAAGTACGACAGAGGGTTCAAAAACTACTATAGGTAGGCAGTGGTTGCCGACCTCTCATATTGTTCAAAACGTATTAATTCATATGATTTTGGCAATATATGAGTAAATTAAATAATAAACACATGAAAATGATAATTATTATATGTATAAGGGAAAATGTTGAAATATTCCCATATTCTCTTATATTATAGAGAAACCCATTTTGTGAAAGGGTATAGTAGTGTAAGTTACCTAAGTACGACAGAGGGTTCAAAAACTACTATAGGTAGGCAGTGGTTGCCACCTCTCATATTGTTCAAAACGTATTAATTCATATGATTTGGCAATATATGAGTAAATTAAATAATAAACACATGAAAATGAATATTATTATATGTATAAGGGAAAATTGCTGAAATATTCCCATATTCTCTTAGTATTATAGAGAAAAGCCGTTTTAGTGAAAGGGTATAATAGTGTAAGTTACCTGAAGTACGACAGAGGGTTCAAAAACTACTATAGGTAGGCAGTGGTTGCCGACCTCTCATATTGTTCAAAACGTATTAATTCATATGATTTTGGCAATAATATGAGTAAATTAAATAATAAACACATGAAAATGAATATTTATTATATGTATAAGGGAAAAATGCTGAAATATTCCCATATTCTCTTAGTATTATAGAGAAACCCATTTTGGTGAAAGGGTATAGTAGTGTAAGTTACCTGAAGTACGACAGAGGGTTCAAAAACTACTATAGGTAGGCAGTGGTTGCCACCTCTCATATTGTTCAAAACGTATTAATTCATATGATTTTGGCAATATATGAGTAAATTAAATAATAAACACATGAAAATGAATATTATTATATGTATAAGGGAAAATGCTGAAATATTCCCATATTCTCTTAGTATTATAGAGAAAGCCGTTTAGTGAAAGGTATATAGTGTAAGTTACCTGAAGTACGACAGAGGGTTCAAAAACTACTATAGGTAGGCGTGGTTGCCGACCTCTCATATTGTTCAAAACGTATTAATTCATATGATTTTGGCAATAATATGAGTAAATTAAATAATAAACACATGAAAATGAATAATTATTATATGTATAAGGGAAAATGCTGAAATATTCCCATATTCTCTTAGTATTATAGAGAAACCCATTTTGGTGAAAGGGTATAATAGTGTAAGTTACCTGAAGTACGACAGAGGGTTCAAAAACTACTATAGGTAGGCAGTGGTTGCCGACCTCTCATATTGTTCAAAACGTATTAATTCATATGATTTTGGCAATAATATGAGTAAATTAAATAATAACACATGAAAATGAGTATTTATTATATGTATAAGGGAAAATTGCTGAAATATTCCCATATTCTCTTAGTATTATAGAGAAAAGCCGTTTTAGTGAAAGGGTATAATAGTGTATAGTACGACAGAGGGTTCAAAAACTACTATAGGTAGGCGTGGTTGCCGACCTCTCATATTGTTCAAAACGTATTAATTCATATGATTTTGGCAATAATATGAGTAAATTAAATAATAAACACATGAAAATGAATAATTATTATATGTATAAGGGAAAATGTTGAAATATTCCCATATTCTCTTAGTATTATAGAGAAACCCCATTTTGGTGAAAGGGTATAATAGTGTAAGTTACCTGAAGTACGACAGAGGGTTCAAAAACTACTATAGGTAGGCAGTGGTTGCCGACCTCTCATATTGTTCAAAACGTATTAATTCATATGATTTTGGCAATATATGAGTAAATTAAATAATAAACACATGAAAATGAATATTATTATATGTATAAGGGAAAATTGCTGAAATATTCCCATATTCTCTTAGTATTATAGAGAAAAGCCTTTTGTGAAAGGGTATAGTAGTGTAAGTTACCTGAAGTACGACAGAGGGTTCAAAAACTACTATAGGTAGGCAGTGGTTGCCGACCTCTCATATTGTTCAAAACGTATTAATTCATATGATTTTGGCAATATATGAGTAAATTAAATAATAAACACATGAAAATGAATATTATTATATGTATAAGGGAAAATGCTGAAATATTCCCATATTCTCTTAGTATTATAGAGAAAACCCATTTTGTGAAAGGGTATAGTAGTGTAAGTTACCTGAAGTACGACAGAGGGTTCAAAAACTACTATAGGTAGGCAGTGGTTGCCGACCTCTCATATTGTTCAAAACGTATTAATTCATATGATTTTGGCAATAACATGAGTAAATTAAATAATGAACACATGAAAATGAGTATTTATTATATGTATAAGGGAAAATGTTGAAATATTCCCATATTCTCTTAGTATTATAGAGAAACCCATTTTGGTGAAAGGGTATAGTAGTGTAAGTTACCTAAGTACGACAGAGGGTTCAAAAACTACTATAGGTAGGCAGTGGTTGCCGACCTCTCATATTGTTCAAAACGTATTAATTCATATGATTTTGGCAATAATATGAGTAAATTAAATAATAACACATGAAAATGAATATTATTATATGTATAAGGGAAAATTGCTGAAATATTCCCATATTCTCTTAGTATTATAGAGAAAAGCCGTTTTAGTGAAAGGGTATAATAGTGTAAGTTACCTGAAGTACGACAGAGGGTTCAAAAACTACTATAGGTAGGCAGTGGTTGCCGACCTCTCATATTGTTCAAAACGTATTAATTCATATGATTTTGGCAATAATATGAGTAAATTAAATAATAAACACATGAAAATGAATAATTATTATATGTATAAGGGAAAATGCTGAAATATTCCCATATTCTCTTAGTATTATAGAGAAAACCGTTTTGTGAAAGGGTATAGTAGTGTAAGTTACCTGAAGTACGACAGAGGGTTCAAAAACTACTATAGGTAGGCAGTGGTTGCCGACCTCTCATATTGTTCAAAACGTATTAATTCATATGATTTTGGCAATAATATGAGTAAATTAAATAATAAACACATGAAAATGATATTTATTATATGTATAAGGGAAAATTGCTGAAATATTCCCATATTCTCTTAGTATTATAGAGAAAAGCCGTTTTAGTGAAAGGGTATAATAGTGTAAGTTACCTGAAGTACGACAGAGGGTTCAAAAACTACTATAGGTAGGCGTGGTTGCCGACCTCTCATATTGTTCAAAACGTATTAATTCATATGATTTTGGCAATAACATGAGTAAATTAAATAATGAACACATGAAAATGAGTATTTATTATATGTATAAGGGAAAATGTTGAAATATTCCCATATTCTCTTAGTATTATAGAGAAAAGCCGTTTTAGTGAAAGGGTATATAGTGTAAGTTACCTAAGTACGACAGAGGGTTCAAAAACTATTATAGGTAGGCAGTGGTTGCCAACCTCTCATATTGTTCAAAACGTATTAATTCATATGATTTTGGCAATATTATGAGTAAATTAAATAATAAACACATGAAAATGAATAATTATTATATGTATAAGGGAAAATTGCTGAAATATTCCCATATTCTCTTAGTATTATAGAGAAAAGCCGTTTTAGTGAAAGGGTATAATAGTGTAAGTTACCTGAAGTACGACAGAGGGTTCAAAAACTACTATAGGTAGGCAGTGGTTGCCGACCTCTCATATTGTTCAAAACGTATTAATTCATATGATTTTGGCAATAATATGAGTAAATTAAATAATAAACACATGAAAATGAATAATTATTATATGTATAAGGGAAAATTGCTGAAATATTCCCATATTCTCTTAGTATTATAGAGAAAAGCCGTTTTAGTGAAAGGGTATAATAGTGTAAGTTACCTGAAGTACGACAGAGGGTTCAAAAACTACTATAGGTAGGCCGTGGTTGCCGACCTCTCATATTGTTCAAAACGTATTAATTCATATGATTTTGGCAATAAATGAGTAAATTAAATAATAACACATGAAAATGATATTATTATATGTATAAGGGAAAATGTTGAAATATTCCCATATTCTCTTATATTATAGAGAAACCCATTTTGTGAAAGGGTATAGTAGGTAAGTTACTTAAGTACGACAGAGGGTTCAAAAACTACTATAGGTAGGCAGTGGTTGCCACCTCTCATATTGTTCAAAACGTATTAATTCATATGATTTTGGCAATAATATGAGTAAATTAAATAATAAACACATGAAAATGAATATTATTATATGTATAAGGGAAAATTGCTGAAATATTCCCATATTCTCTTAGTATTATAGAGAAAAGCCGTTTTAGTGAAAGGGTATAATAGTGTAAGTTACCTGAAGTACGACAGAGGGTTCAAAAACTACTATAGGTAGGCCGTGGTTGCCGACCTCTCATATTGTTCAAAACGTATTAATTCATATGATTTTGGCAATAATATGAGTAAATTAAATAATAAACACATGAAAATGAATATTATTATATGTATAAGGGAAAATGCTGAAATATTCCCATATTCTCTTAGTATTATAGAGAAACCCCATTTTGGTGAAAGGGTATAGTAGTGTAAGTTACCTAAGTACGACAGAGGGTTCAAAAACTACTATAGGTAGGCAGTGGTTGCCACCTCTCATATTGTTCAAAACGTATTAATTCATATGATTTTGGCAATAATATGAGTAAATTAAATAATAACACATGAAAATGAATATTATTATATGTATAAGGGAAAATTGCTGAAATATTCCCATATTCTCTTAGTATTATAGAGAAAAGCCGTTTTAGTGAAAGGGTATAATAGTGTAAGTTACCTAAGTACGACAGAGGGTTCAAAAACTACTATAGGTAGGCAGTGGTTGCCGACCTCTCATATTGTTCAAAACGTATTAATTCATATGATTTTGGCAATAAATGAGTAAATTAAATAATAACACATGAAAATGATATTTATTATATGTATAAGGAAAATGTTGAAATATTCCCATATTCTCTTATATTATAGAGAAACCCATTTTGTGAAAGGGTATATAGTGTAAGTTACCTGAAGTACGACAGAGGGTTCAAAAACTACTATAGGTAGGCAGTGGTTGCCACCTCTCATATTGTTCAAAACGTATTAATTCATATGATTTTGGCAATATATGAGTAAATTAAATAATAAACACATGAAAATGAATATTATTATATGTATAAGGGAAAATTGCTGAAATATTCCCATATTCTCTTAGTATTATAGAGAAAAGCCGTTTTAGTGAAAGGGTATAATAGTGTAAGTTACCTGAAGTACGACAGAGGGTTCAAAAACTACTATAGGTAGGCGTGGTTGCCGACCTCTCATATTGTTCAAAACGTATTAATTCATATGATTTTGGCAATAATATGAGTAAATTAAATAATAAACACATGAAAATGAATATTATTATATGTATAAGGGAAAATGCTGAAATATTCCCATATTCTCTTAGTATTATAGAGAAAGCCGTTTTAGTGAAAGGGTATAATAGTGTAAGTTACCTGAAGTACGACAGAGGGTTCAAAAACTACTATAGGTAGGCAGTGGTTGCCGACCTCTCATATTGTTCAAAACGTATTAATTCATATGATTTTGGCAATAATATGAGTAAATTAAATAATAAACACATGAAAATGAATATTATTATATGTATAAGGGAAAATGTTGAAATATTCCCATATTCTCTTAGTATTATAGAGAAAAGCCGTTTTAGTGAAAGGGTATAGTAGTGTAAGTTACCTGAAGTACGACAGAGGGTTCAAAAACTACTATAGGTAGGCAGTGGTTGCCACCTCTCATATTGTTCAAAACGTATTAATTCATATGATTTTGCAATAATATGAGTAAATTAAATAATAAACACGTGAAAATGAATATGTATTATATGTATAAGGGAAAATGCTGAAATATTCCCATATTCTCTTAGTATTATAGAGAAAGCCGTTTTAGTGAAAGGGTATATAGTGTAAGTTACCTGAAGTACGACAGAGGGTTCAAAAACTACTATAGGTAGGCAGTGGTTGCCACCTCTCATATTGTTCAAAACGTATTAATTCATATGATTTTGGCAATAATATGAGTAAATTAAATAATAAACACATGAAAATGAATATTATTATATGTATAAGGGAAAATTGCTGAAATATTCCCATATTCTCTTAGTATTATAGAGAAAAGCCGTTTTAGTGAAAGGGTATAATAGTGTAAGTTACCTGAAGTACGACAGAGGGTTCAAAAACTACTATAGGTAGGCCGTGGTTGCCGACCTCTCATATTGTTCAAAACGTATTAATTCATATGATTTTGGCAATAATATGAGTAAATTAAATAATAAACACATGAAAATGAATATTATTATATGTATAAGGGAAAATGTTGAAATATTCCATATTCTCTTAGTATTATAGAGAAACCCATTTTGTGAAAGGGTATAGTAGTGTAAGTTACCTGAAGTACGACAGAGGGTTCAAAAACTACTATAGGTAGGCAGTGGTTGCCGACCTCTCATATTGTTCAAAACGTATTAATTCATATGATTTTGGCAATATATGAGTAAATTAAATAATAAACACATGAAAATGAATATTATTATATGTATAAGGGAAAATTGCTGAAATATTCCCATATTCTCTTAGTATTATAGAGAAAAGCCGTTTTAGTGAAAGGGTATAGTAGTGTAAGTTACCTGAAGTACGACAGAGGGTTCAAAAACTACTATAGGTAGGCGTGGTTGCCGACCTCTCATATTGTTCAAAACGTATTAATTCATATGATTTTGGCAATAATATGAGTAAATTAAATAATAAACACATGAAAATGAATATTATTATATGTATAAGGGAAAATTGCTGAAATATTCCCATATTCTCTTAGTATTATAGAGAAAAGCCGTTTTAGTGAAAGGGTATAATAGTGTAAGTTACCTGAAGTACGACAGAGGGTTCAAAAACTACTATAGGTAGGCAGTGGTTGCCGACCTCTCATATTGTTCAAAACGTATTAATTCATATGATTTTGGCAATAATATGAGTAAATTAAATAATAAACACATGAAAATGAATATTATTATATGTATAAGGGAAAATTGCTGAAATATTCCCATATTCTCTTAGTATTATAGAGAAAAGCCTTTTAGTGAAAGGGTATAATAGTGTAAGTTACCTGAAGTACGACAGAGGGTTCAAAAACTACTATAGGTAGGCCGTGGTTGCCGACCTCTCATATTGTTCAAAACGTATTAATTCATATGATTTTGGCAATAATATGAGTAAATTAAATAATAAACACATGAAAATGAATATTATTATATGTATAAGGGAAAATGCTGAAATATTCCCATATTCTCTTAGTATTATAGAGAAAAGCCGTTTTAGTGAAAGGGTATAATAGTGTAAGTTACCTGAAGTACGACAGAGGGTTCAAAAACTACTATAGGTAGGCCGTGGTTGCCGACCTCTCATATTGTTCAAAACGTATTAATTCATATGATTTTGGCAATATATGAGTAAATTAAATAATAACACATGAAAATGATATTATTATATGTATAAGGGAAAATGTTGAAATATTCCCATATTCTCTTAGTATTATAGAGAAACCTTTTGTGAAAGGTATATAGTGTAAGTTACCTAAGTACGACAGAGGTTCAAAAACTACTATAGGTAGGCAGTGTTGCCGACCTCTCATATTGTTCAAAACTATTAATTCATATATTTGGCAATAATGATTTTTTTTTTTTTTTTTTTTTTTAGCGTGCGTTTATTTATTTAAAATCTGTCCTAGTGGACAATAATTAAATGGTTTTGCGGGGGAACATTAGCTTAAGGGATACTATTGTACATGTATTTGTGGCGGGTTTTATATGTGTTGTCTATTGTTGTGGAAGATCGAGAGGGTGTCTCCTCATGAGACGTCTGCTTGTTTGGCTATTGTCTAACAGGTTGGTGGCGAGGTGGTTAGGGTGGTTTTCGAGCCTTTTCAGGTATCTCTCGCTGAGCCTGGAGATTTCATCAGCGACTTGTGGGATTCCAAGTTCCCTATGTATGGCGACATTCTCGTGGTAGGGATGCGCATTACAGGCAATTCTCAAGCACCTATTCTGGAACCGCTGTATACGCAGGCGATTCGTGTGGCTTGCCGTGCCCCATAGCTGTATCCCGTAGGTCCAGATGGGCTTGAGAATTGCCTTGTACACCAGGATTTTGTGGTTCTGCCTTAGCTTGGACCCTCTCCCAATAAGCCAATGCATCTGCCTCAGACGCGCATCGGCCTGTATGCGTTTGCTGACGATGTGGGGACGCCAAGTGAGCCTGCGGTCCAGGGTAAGTCCTAGGTACTTGGGTGCGGGTGCGTTGGGAATGATGACTCCGTTTAGCGTGACCGGTGGGCAGTCTCCTCTCCTTAGTGCAAATGTTGTTTGGGTAGATTTTTCCGCGTTCACTACGATGTTCCACCTGCTGAGCCAGGGATGTAGCGCGTCCATTTGCCTTTGGATTGTTTCGGAGGCTTCTCGTGGGTCGGATGAGGAGGCGAGGAAAGCCGTGTCATCTGCATAAGTCGCTATAGTTAGGTTCCTGGAGGGGATTATGGGAAGGTCTGCGGTGTAAAGGGTGTACAGTATTGGTCCGAGCACACTGCCTTGCGGAACTCCAGCTCTGATCAGTCTGGGTAGGCTTATTGCACTTCCGCATCTGACTTGGAATGCTCTTCCCTCAGTGTAGGATTTGAGGAGGGTAAAATGGGGGCTTGGGAGGTAGGATTTGAGTTTATGGAGGAGTCCAGGATGCCAAACTCTGTCGAATGCCTGCTTCACGTCGAGCATTACAGCGCAGCAGTATTTCTTTTGCTCGAATGCCTCGAGGATCCGTTCGACTAGCCGGTGGCATTGCTCTGGTGTTCCGTGGGAGCGCCTGAAGCCAAACTGGTGATCGGGGATCAAACCAGCCTCATCCAGTACTGGCAATACTCTGCGCAAAAATACTCTTTCGAGTATTTTGGAGAGGATTGCCAGCAAACTAATCGGACGATAGGAGGCGAGATTGGCTTCAGGCTTACCAGGCTTGAGGAGGACAATAACCTCTGCTCTTTTCCACTCTTCCGGGAAGTACCCTAGCCGGAAGCAGCTGTTGTAAATGCTGGCCAGCATTTGTGTGCAGCGGGATGGGAGCATTTTTAGGGCCGCCGCATCTATACGATCCAGGCCTGGAGATTTGTTGTTCTTCAGTAGAGCAATCTCCTGCGCAACTTCCTCAGGGTCGACTGGTTCCAACGGGGGACCGGGAGAGCTTGGGCTATTGAGAAACCGGGCTGTTTCAGCATGTTCTTCGGCAGTGCAGCAGTCGAACGGAGAGAAGGCGTTGTAAAGGTGTTCGGCGAAAGCTTCTGCTCTTTCAGCATCCGAAAGGCACCAGGATCCATCTGCTTTGCGCACTGCGGAAACCTTTTTGGCTGGTCGTTTAATGTGGCGGGTGACGTTCCACAGATTGTGGTCTGGGTCCCCGGGAGAGAGTTCCTCGAGGAATCTGAGGAAGGAGTCCTGGCGTAGGCTGGAGATCTTGTCCTTCAACTCCTTTGTGGCGTGATTGAGCGCTGTTTTGTCTCTTGGATTGCGCGTCAAGAACCAAACTCTCCTGAGACGCCTCTTCTCAGTCACGAGTGCCGCAATTTCCGGGGACCAGAGGTGGAGGTCCCTGCTAGGTGTTCTCGCAGTCTTTGGTGGCGGTGGGCTTGCGAATTCCGCAGCGTTTTGCATCTGCCTGGTGAGATTCCCGATAGCTTCATCAATGTTCCTGGGTGTGTTGAGGATGGGGTTCGGATTGACGGTGGAGAGCATCCAGGACGCGAACTTGGCGGCGTCGGTATATTTTCCAGTGAGCCTTCTGAGCGGGGTTTTCCTGAGGACTGGCGTGTTGATTAGCACGTTTATTGCACAGTGGTCTGACAGGAGATCAGCATTTGTTGTGCAGCTGATCTTCGCATGCCCTATGCCTTTCGACACAGCAAAGTCCAGTAGGTCTGGAGTCTTGAGGGGATTCGTTGGCCAGTGAGTGGGCTCGCCAGTGGAGTGGCAGTCCAGTCGGTGGCGTTGCAGGTACCCAAACAGAGTTTTCCCTTTGGGGTTGTTGGCGCGCGATCCCCACCAAGAATGTTTGGCGTTATAATCTCCAGCTGCTATGAAGCGGGGCCCAAAATGCTCGAAGAACTCACTGAGGTGAGATGCTGTTATGCGGTATCTGGGGGGAAAGTAGACCGCTCCAATGTCTAAATCTCCTTGCGGGCTGACAATCCTGATGACAGGACATTGTGCCCAGTCTTGCTGAAACGCGGGCAGCTCTAGGTATTGAATACCGCTCCTGATGAGGATGGCTGCTCCACCGCGTGCTCTGCCAGAAGGATGGTCTGCATGGATGAGGTCATATCCGCTGATATTAAAGTGGGATCTGGGGGAGAAGTGGGTTTCGGCTACGAGTAGGATATCGATCTGGTGGGTCTTCAGATGGTGCTCGACTATGGCCTTGCTGTTCTGCAGGCCGTTCGCATTCCAGACGACTAGGTGGAGCTTTAGTTGCATGACTTGCTGTTGAGAATGGTGGCCACCAGCTGTGTCATCTGGGTGAACATGCGCTCCATCATCCTTTCCATCATTCCTTCCATGCGAGCGAACATCGCTTCTATCTGACCGGAGTGTGGGGTTTCTGTTTGGGTTTGGACTGGGGTTGTGGGATTCTGCGGTGCTGCGTGCACTCCGTTGAGGGCGTCTCGGTAGCTCCTGCCAGAGGTGACGTTTGGTGATGCCACGGGCGGCGCCTTGTTAGCATTAGCGACGGGCCTTGTTTTCGGAGCAGCGAGTGCTTTGGCCCTTTTGTATGCAGGGCATCCCTTGAAAGACGCAGGATGGTCCGCCTGGCAGTGGAAGCAGCACGCTTTGTCGTCCTCCCTCTTCTCACATGCCCTCGATTCGTGAGGGCCTCCACACTTTACACATCGGTATTCCAGGAAGCAGTAACGCTGTGTATGACCGAATCCTTGGCACCTGAAGCATTGAGGCACGTCGTTGAACTTCTGCGGCGGTTCAATGGTTACTACCGACCTGCAGATCCGCTTGACTTGGTAGACGTCTTTGTTGTTGCTGGAAGGCTCCAGGTTGGCGAAGAATATTCCCAGCGGTTCTTTAGTTCTTCTGCCAATGGGATTGTGCAGATCTCTAACAGCGTGCCCTTGTCTGCGAAGGTCTTCAATGATTTCCTCACGATCGGTGGAGTGGTGGAGTCCTTTGATGACAACCTTGTATGCACGTTCATCTTTCGGCTGGAAAGTCCGATGCCTCTTGTTTTGGGCCACAAGTTGGAGACGCAGAGCTGTATAGGACTCTTTGTCCGGCATCATGACACGTACGTTGTTGCCATTCACGGTCTTGTAGGTAAAATTGTTCTTCGGGCCTACAAGAGTCGTGATCATCTTGACGAGTGCCGAGATGTTGGTCACATCGGGGATAAAAATCGGAGGTGGCTTGATGGTCTTCGGGGTGGGCTTTGGTTTCTCGGGGGTCTTGGGCTTGGAATCGTCTTTAGGTCCGGGTTCGTCATCAGAGCTCTCTTGGTCGTACTCGTCTTCTTCGGTCGAGAGTAAAGCGAAGGCGTTGTTGGCGAGCTTCTTGCGCAGAGCTGCGCTAGTGCTTGGCTTATCTTCCAGCTCCTCTCCCTGTGCTTTCTTTGCCGGTTTTCGCTTTATCTCGCCCGGCTCTGTATGCGAGGTGCTTCCCTCGCTGCTGGAGCTGCTCTTGCGTGTTCTCAGAGCCTTTTTGCGTGGTGTTGTTCCAAGCTTGTGGGTGCGCGGGGGGCCTGCCAGTCCATCTTCTCCAAAGTTGATAAGGAGTGAGGAGGGGGGGGGGGGGGAAGCTGGGCACCGTAAGCCGGTGAGCCAGGCAGCACGTGGCTGCTGCTTTGCAATTATACCGCTGCTTCGAGCACTGGGTTTTTTGCGCTGATAACACGCACACTCGGGTGTGCGATGGTGTTAGTGCGAACTACCGTTAGGTACGTTGGCTGGGCCAATCAAAACGCGCGACAAGATCACGCGACGCGAAGTGGCTGGGCACAAGTAACGGGACTTACAACTGTGAACAATTTGCTAACAATTTGCTAACAATTTGCTGTCGATCCGCAGGCACGTCTGCACTCGTCGAGTGTTCGATCGCGACTCGATTTTTTTTTTTTGACAATAATATGAGTAAATTAAATAATAAACACATGAAAATGAATATGTATTATATGTATAAGGGAAAAATGCTGAAATATTCCCATATCCTCTTAGTATTATAGAGAAACCCCATGTTGGTAAAAGGCTATAGTAGTGTAAGTTACCTGAAGTACGACAGAGGGTTCAAAAACTACTATAGGTAGGCCGTGGTTGCCAACCTCTCATATTGTTCAAAACGTATTAATTCATATGATTTTGGCAATAATATGAGTAAATTAAATAATAAACACATGAAAATGAATAATTATTATATGTATAAGGGAAAATGTTGAAATATTCCCATATTCTCTTACTATTATAAAGAAACCCCATTTTGGTGAAAGGGTATAGTAGTGTAAGTTACCTTAAGTACGACAGAGGGTTCAAAAACTACTATAGGTAGGCAGTGGTTGCCGACCTCTCATATTGTTCAAAACGTATTAATTCATATGATTTTGGCAATAACATGAGTAAATTAAATAATGAACACATTTTTTTCTTTAGCGTGCGTTTATTTATTTAAAATCTGTCCTAGTGGACAATAATTAAATGGTTTTGCGGGGGAACATTAGCTTAAGGGATACTATTGTACATGTATTTGTGGCGGGTTTTATATGTGTTGTCTATTGTTGTGGAAGATCGAGAGGGTGTCTCCTCATGAGACGTCTGCTTGTTTGGCTATTGTCTAACAGGTTGGTGGCGAGGTGGTTAGGGTGGTTTTCGAGCCTTTTCAGGTATCTCTCGCTGAGCCTGGAGATTTCATCAGCGACTTGTGGGATTCCAAGTTCCCTATGTATGGCGACATTCTCGTGGTAGGGATGCGCATTACAGGCAATTCTCAAGCACCTATTCTGGAACCGCTGTATACGCAGGCGATTCGTGTGGCTTGCCGTGCCCCATAGCTGTATCCCGTAGGTCCAGATGGGCTTGAGAATTGCCTTGTACACCAGGATTTTGTGGTTCTGCCTTAGCTTGGACCCTCTCCCAATAAGCCAATGCATCTGCCTCAGACGCGCATCGGCCTGTATGCGTTTGCTGACGATGTGGGGACGCCAAGTGAGCCTGCGGTCCAGGGTAAGTCCTAGGTACTTGGGTGCGGGTGCGTTGGGAATGATGACTCCGTTTAGCGTGACCGGTGGGCAGTCTCCTCTCCTTAGTGCAAATGTTGTTTGGGTAGATTTTTCCGCGTTCACTACGATGTTCCACCTGCTGAGCCAGGGATGTAGCGCGTCCATTTGCCTTTGGATTGTTTCGGAGGCTTCTCGTGGGTCGGATGAGGAGGCGAGGAAAGCCGTGTCATCTGCATAAGTCGCTATAGTTAGGTTCCTGGAGGGGATTATGGGAAGGTCTGCGGTGTAAAGGGTGTACAGTATTGGTCCGAGCACACTGCCTTGCGGAACTCCAGCTCTGATCAGTCTGGGTAGGCTTATTGCACTTCCGCATCTGACTTGGAATGCTCTTCCCTCAGTGTAGGATTTGAGGAGGGTAAAATGGGGGCTTGGGAGGTAGGATTTGAGTTTATGGAGGAGTCCAGGATGCCAAACTCTGTCGAATGCCTGCTTCACGTCGAGCATTACAGCGCAGCAGTATTTCTTTTGCTCGAATGCCTCGAGGATCCGTTCGACTAGCCGGTGGCATTGCTCTGGTGTTCCGTGGGAGCGCCTGAAGCCAAACTGGTGATCGGGGATCAAACCAGCCTCATCCAGTACTGGCAATACTCTGCGCAAAAATACTCTTTCGAGTATTTTGGAGAGGATTGCCAGCAAACTAATCGGACGATAGGAGGCGAGATTGGCTTCAGGCTTACCAGGCTTGAGGAGGACAATAACCTCTGCTCTTTTCCACTCTTCCGGGAAGTACCCTAGCCGGAAGCAGCTGTTGTAAATGCTGGCCAGCATTTGTGTGCAGCGGGATGGAGCATTTTTAGGGCCGCCGCATCTATACGATCCAGGCCTGGAGATTTGTTGTTCTTCAGTAGAGCAATCTCCTGCGCAACTTCCTCAGGGTCGACTGGTTCCAACGGGGGACCGGGAGAGCTTGGGCTATTGAGAAACCGGGCTGTTTCAGCATGTTCTTCGGCAGTGCAGCAGTCGAACGGAGAGAAGGCGTTGTAAAGGTGTTCGGCGAAAGCTTCTGCTCTTTCAGCATCCGAAAGGCACCAGGATCCATCTGCTTTGCGCACTGCGGAAACCTTTTTGGCTGGTCGTTTAATGTGGCGGGTGACGTTCCACAGATTGTGGTCTGGGTCCCGGGAGAGAGTTCCTCGAGGAATCTGAGGAAGGAGTCCTGGCGTAGGCTGGAGATCTTGTCCTTCAACTCCTTTGTGGCGTGATTGAGCGCTGTTTTGTCTCTTGGATTGCGCGTCAAGAACCAAACTCTCCTGAGACGCCTCTTCTCAGTCACGAGTGCCGCAATTTCCGGGGACCAGAGGTGGAGGTCCCTGCTAGGTGTTCTCGCAGTCTTTGGTGGCGGTGGGCTTGCGAATTCCGCAGCGTTTTGCATCTGCCTGGTGAGATTCCCGATAGCTTCATCAATGTTCCTGGGTGTGTTGAGGATGGGGTTCGGATTGACGGTGGAGAGCATCCAGGACGCGAACTTGGCGGCGTCGGTATATTTTCCAGTGAGCCTTCTGAGCGGGGTTTTCCTGAGGACTGGCGTGTTGATTAGCACGTTTATTGCACAGTGGTCTGACAGGAGATCAGCATTTGTTGTGCAGCTGATCTTCGCATGCCCTATGCCTTTCGACACAGCAAAGTCCAGTAGGTCTGGAGTCTTGAGGGGATTCGTTGGCCAGTGAGTGGGCTCGCCAGTGGAGTGGCAGTCCAGTCGGTGGCGTTGCAGGTACCCAAACAGAGTTTTCCCTTTGGGGTTGTTGGCGCGCGATCCCCACCAAGAATGTTTGGCGTTATAATCTCCAGCTGCTATGAAGCGGGGCCCAAAATGCTCGAAGAACTCACTGAGGTGAGATGCTGTTATGCGGTATCTGGGGGGAAAGTAGACCGCTCCAATGTCTAAATCTCCTTGCGGGCTGACAATCCTGATGACAGGACATTGTGCCCAGTCTTGCTGAAACGCGGGCAGCTCTAGGTATTGAATACCGCTCCTGATGAGGATGGCTGCTCCACCGCGTGCTCTGCCAGAAGGATGGTCTGCATGGATGAGGTCATATCCGCTGATATTAAAGTGGGATCTGGGGGAGAAGTGGGTTTCGGCTACGAGTAGGATATCGATCTGGTGGGTCTTCAGATGGTGCTCGACTATGGCCTTGCTGTTCTGCAGGCCGTTCGCATTCCAGACGACTAGGTGGAGCTTTAGTTGCATGACTTGCTGTTGAGAATGGTGGCCACCAGCCTGTGTCATCTGGGTGAACATGCGCTCCATCATCCTTTCCATCATTCCTTCCATGCGAGCGAACATCGCTTCTATCTGACCGGAGTGTGGGGTTTTCTGTTTGGGTTTGGACTGGGGTTGTGGGATTCTGCGGTGCTGCGTGCACTCCGTTGAGGGCGTCTCGGTAGCTCCTGCCAGAGGTGACGTTTGGTGATGCCACGGGCGGCGCCTTGTTTAGCATTAGCGACGGGCCTTGTTTTCGGAGCAGCGAGTGCTTTGGCCCTTTTGTATGCAGGGCATCCCTTGAAAGACGCAGGAATGGTCCGCCTGGCAGTGGAAGCAGCACGCTTGTCGTTCCTCCCTCTTCTCACATGCCCTCGATTCGTGAGGGCCTCCACACTTTACACATCGGTATTCCAGGAAGCAGTAACGCTGTGTATGACCGAATCCTTGGCACCTGAAGCATTGAGGCACGTCGTTGAACTTCTGCGGCGGTTCAATGGTTACTACCGACCTGCAGATCCGCTTGACTTGGTAGACGTCTTTGTTGTTGCTGGAAGGCTCCAGGTTGGCGAAGAATATTCCCAGCGGTTCTTTAGTTCTTCTGCCAATGGGATTGTGCAGATCTCTAACAGCGTGCCCTTGTCTGCGAAGGTCTTCAATGATTTCCTCACGATCGGTGGAGTGGTGGAGTTCCTTTGATGACAACCTTGTATGCACGTTCATCTTTCGGCTGGAAAGTCCGATGCCTCTTGTTTTGGGCCACAAGTTGGAGACGGCAGAGCTGTATAGGACTCTTTGTCCGGCATCATGACACGTACGTTGTTGCCATTCACGGTCTTGTAGGTAAAATTGTTCTTCGGGCCTACAAGAGTCGTGATCATCTTGACGAGTGCCGAGATGTTGGTCACATCGGGGATAAAAATCGGAGGTGGCTTGATGGTCTTCGGGGTGGGCTTTGGTTTCTCGGGGTCTTGGGCTTGGAATCGTCTTTAGGTCCGGGTTCGTCATCAGAGCTCTCTTGGTCGTACTCGTCTTCTTCGGTCGAGAAGTAAAGCGAAGGCGTTGTTGGCGAGCTTCTTGCGCAGAGCTGCGCTAGTGCTTGGCTTATCTTCCAGCTCCTCTCCCTGTGCTTTCTTTGCCGGTTTTCGCTTATCTCGCCCGGCTCTTGTATGCGAGGTGCTTCCCTCGCTGCTGGAGCTGCTCTTGCGTGTTCTCAGAGCCTTTTTGCGTGGTGTTGTTCCAAGCTTGTGGGTGCGCGGGGGGCCTGCCAGTCCATCTTCTCCAAAGTTGATAAGGAGTGAGGAGGGGGGGGGGGGGAAGCTGGGCACCGTAAGCCGGTGAGCCAGGCAGCACGTGGCTGCTGCTTTGCAATTATACCGCTGCTTCGAGCACTGGGTTTTTTGCGCTGATAACACGCACACTCGGGTGTGCGATGGTGTTAGTGCGAACTACCGTTAGGTACGTTGGCTGGGCCAATCAAAACGCGCGACAAGATCACGCGACGCGAAGTGGCTGGGCACAAGTAACGGGACTTACAACTGTGAACAATTTGCTAACAATTTGCTAACAATTTGCTGTCGATCCGCAGGCACGTCTGCACTCGTCGAGTGTTCGATCGCGACTGCCATATAAATGAACACATGAAAATGAGTATTTATTATATGTATAAGGGAAAATTGCTGAAATATTCCCATATTCACTTAGTATTATAGAGAAAAGCCGTTTTAGTGAAAGGGTATAATAGTGTAAGTACGACAGAGGGTTCAAAAACTACTATAGGTAGGCCGTGGTTGCCGACCTCTCATATTGTT
>NW_022611336.1:0-47565 GCF_004382195.2 Drosophila sechellia
TTTCAACGTTGCATCAAAAATCTATTAAAAGACCTAATTTACATAGATTGTTTAGTTTACATGAACGATATAATAGATTTTTCCACTTCATTGGAAGAACACCTATTATCTCTACGTAAAGTATTGCTAAACTACAAGAAGCTAATATAAAGTTACAACTCGACAAATGTGAGTTTATGAAAAAAGATACAGAATTCTTGTGTCATATTGTAACTACTGAAGGCATAAAGCCTAGCCCAAATAAAACTAATAAAGAAATAAAATCATTTTTAGGACTTTGCGGTAATAACGTAAATTTATACCTAACTTCTCAAAAATTGCTAAACCAATAACACAAAAATTAAAAAAAGGCTCCGTTATAAATGTTAAGGATAGCGATTATATATCAGCCGTCGAAAAATTAAAATTTTAATTATTATGTCGAACCAATATCAATTTACCCAAATTCCGAAAAAACATTCTCATTAACCACAGACGCCTGTAATGTTTCTCTAGGAGCTGTAATATCACAAGACCATAAACATGTCTGTTACGCTAGCCGCACTCTCAATGAACATGAACTTAACTATTCGGCAATAGAAAGATAACTTTTAGCTATTGTCTGGGCCACTAAATACTTCAGGTTGTAAATTTCAGATCCTTAGTGATCACCAACCTTAAGTTTCGCTCGATAATATCAATGAACCAAACATGAAACTGCAAAAATGGCAAATCAGACTAAATGAGTTTGATTACCATATAAAATATGTACCAGCAAAAGAAAACCATGACAGCGATGCACTTTCACGTTATAAATATAAAACTTCTACGGTGAATCTCCCACTTCAGCTGCTACCATACATAGTAGACATAAGGATAACCAGAATTACATCTCATTAACGGAAAGACCCATTAATTATTACAACCGACAATTGAACTTATTAAAGAAAATTCTACCATACATAGTAGACATAAGGATAACCAGATTACATCTCATTAACGGAAAGACCCATTAATTATTACAACCGAAATTGAACTTATAAAGAAAATTCTGATGACATTAACATAATAAAATATTTTTAAAAAATAATAAATATTCCATATAAAGAAATGACACCTGATTAAGCAAAACAATGCATAAAAGATAACTTATGCACGAAAGAAACTGTAGTATATATAAATAATGAAGAAGAGTTCACAATATTCCAAAATGCTTACTTAGAAATAGTCAGTGCGAATAATTTAACAAAAGTCATGAGATCTACAAAAATATTAATAAATATCATTACATATGCACAATTCAAGGAAGTCATACCTAAAAGTCATAAAGAGCTCTTGCAACCAGGTATAGAAAAATTCATAAACATCTTTTAAGAAAAATTGTACTACCCATCATCAAAAATAAATTCAAAATATTATAAACGAATGTGAAATATGAAATATCGCAAAAAAAGAACATAGGAACACCTAATTAGCATATAAAATAACTCCAGAAACCTTTAACGAGAGTGATGGACTCAGCAATAAGCAGCATTGACGTATTGCAAATTCGTTTAACGTTTAGTGGTAAACCAGTAGAAATCAAGGCAAATAAAGATTAAGCATTTATATGCGCAGCTTTACAGCTTTGGTTACAATCAGAAGGCGTAAAAATTGACATAACTACTAGGAAAAAATTGAATTTCTGACGTTGAGAGGTTTCATAAACAATAAATGAGGAAATTAAGGATAATTCATACAGAAAATAATCTAGAAACTAAGTTAACCAAATTCGAAACCATACCTTGTATATACAATCATAAAATTAAGCATAACATAACTGGAAGAACTCCAGGCGATATTTTTATGTATGTAGGAACACCAGCATACAATACCCAGAAAAATAAAGTATATAACATACTTAAGTTAAATGAATCACGAAACGAATTCGAAATAAATACTAGATACAGACAAGCACCATTACTAAAAACTAAGACAACAAAAAGAGAAAACAGGAGAAATTACACAAATAAATGATAAACTCTATGAAGAAAAGAACAGAGGAAGAAAAATTATTCACTATAAATCGAAATATAAAATGAAAAAGAAAATTAATGAAAATAAATATGATAATAATTCCAGAACAACCCAAAACGATCAAGACAATCCAATATAACCACACATTCTTGATAATCTTTTACTATTTGTTACTATATGCTACCAGATATGGCCTAGGACAAAGCCTTGAAGTAAACCAAATTTAACCAAAAATGGTTCTCTAATAATTTCTCTAATTATGAGTATCATTACTTATCGGTACTTATCGATGATATTGTTATATGCGGTAAAATTCTGTCGAGCGCTGCGGCTAAGTGAGGTCCGATCGGGTTGTCATAAATAGTGTGTTAGAGAGAGATGACAATGTAGTGCACGCCAGTGTGTATAGACATTAGAGAATATGATGAAGAAGGGACATGAAAGAAGATCCCTTCAATGAAGTTTGACTGGTAGAGTTGATCGGAACTTGCTGCGTGGTCGCACCAAATCACAAAGTGAGTAAACGAAATGGATGAGATTCCTCTATTGCCGACATCAGAAGTGGGATCGCCTTCGCCACAAGAGCCCAGATCTGATCAGTATATGGGTGTGTTGGAGGCAAAAAACCGTAACCTCATGGAAATAATAAGAACCGTGCAAGCACCGAGAGCATCGGCGTCAGATGAAAAGTCTTGCACGTACTGCCAAAATTCTAAGCTGACAGCCCTGGAGAAGATCTATCTGTATGGTGCAACACCGTGGATTTAATCTTTTCAAAAAAAATGCGCTTGTAGGCTGTGCGCTAGTAATAGCGTTGAGCAAAGCGTTAGAAGGCAGTGCATCGCAATGGCTGTCGCAGATATGCGTCGCTGGCATCACGTGGCCGCAGTTTAAAGAACTGTTCATACAGCGATTCGTAGGGATTGAGACGTCGGCTGCCATCCTCATGAACGTTTTGAACGGACGTCCAAAACCTGGAGTGAGCTTTGCCCAGTATGGAAGTCGCATCGTCACCTTGTTGGAAGAGATTGCGGTTTCGGTAGCATTGGCTCACATGGCACATATCGAAAATAATTTCTTGCGTTGGGTGTTTACGACTAATGTGGCTACGCGCAATGAGCTTCAGCAACAGCTGCAAGCTACGCCTTCAAGAAACGTAACAACGAAGATGATTCTGGCCTAGAAAAAAAGAAGTCAAGAATGCAGTCGCAGATCAAGTGCCATTTTTGTGAACAAGTTGGCCACAAATTCGCCGAATGCAGTGCTCGAAAGGAAGGTACATCAAACACAAAAGGAAGAAGCTACAGCGGCACACCTGGGTTAAAAGATCGTTCAAACATAAAGTGTTTTAAATGCAACGAAATGGACATGTGGTGTCTGTATGTCCCAAAGCGAAATTAAGTGAGCCAAGTGGATTATTCTTTCAATTGGATGAGCCCTTTCCATTCTTTTTCGATTCGGGAGCCGAATGTTCTTTGGTAAATGAAAAATTTAGTAACAAATAGGCTGGCAAGAGAATTAACAATCCAGTTATTTTAAAAGAAATTGGTGACAATATGTGACAAATATATGGTGACAAATACTATCAACATTCCGAATGTCTCAATTGAATTTAGAAATTTAGTTTCATGTTGTAGTGGACAACTATTTAAAGCACGACGTGATGATTGGCCAAGACATATTAAAGCTTGGTTTCGGTGTATCGATTAAATCTGATAAATTTAGTATTTACAATTCAAAGTTATTAATGCCGTTCAAAATAATGCACCTGAGAATAGTTTGGAAATACTTTTTGACATCAATACCGAATTAAGCGATAATGATAAATGTAAATTAAGAAATGTATTGAAAAAGTTTCGTATTTGGGATACCAAATAAGAGTGTAACCACAGGTGCATTGGAAATTCGTTTAAGTGATAAGAATAAAACTTTTCAAATTCGCCCATATCGACTCAGCGCAGATGAGAAGCTGTTAGTTAGAGAAAAGATGTAATTCGTCCCAGCAGTTCTCCATTTCCAAGTCCAATGTTACTAGTCAAAAGAAGGACGGTAGTTAGAGGTTGTGTATCGATTTTCGAGAGCTAAACTTAAATATTTTTCTGATAAGTCTCTATTGCCACTGATTTCAGATCAAATAGATCGTTTGTGGGGTGGTAAATATTTTTCCAGTTTTTTGACATAGCCAGCGGATTTTATAAAATACCGCTTCATCCAGATTTTATAGAAAAGTCAAGTATGTCTTTCTTTGGAGTTCCCAGTGGCATTGTAGTGAATCAAGGCAGAAGTTTGGCCAGAAACAAGTTCCGTGAGTTTTGTTAGACAAACAGGATTGAGTTGTTTACAACAGATGCCAGCAGAGCAAATGGGTAGGTTGAAAGGGTGACGAGCACTGTTAAAACTATGCTTACTGCTGTGAAAACGAGTCAGCGATCATGGCACGATGCGTTGGCAGAAATCTAACAAGTCATGAATTGCACTACAAATCGAGTCACTGAAACAAGTGCTTTGGAATTGCTGATAGGAAGAGAAGCTAGGCCTTTTAAGTTGTTGCCAATCAATGTGGATGAAAGTGTAGACGATAGAGAACCAATGCGATACAAGCCAAAGAAAACAAGCGAAAGAATGCACAGTACGATAACCAAGGTTTGATAAAAAACAAAGCAAAAGTATTTCGGTATAAGGTAGGTGATCATGTGTTAGACGAGGAGCGTCATCGAGTGATAAATGTACTGGATGGTGATCGATACGATTTGAAGTCGTTAGTTAATAAGCGAACATATAAATATTCGCATGAATGACTAAGAGCGCTACAAGACAGACAATTTACAGCGAAATGTAATGGTGACTCCCTAGAGGGAAAAGAGTAGCACTAAAAGAGTGGCACTAGTGATCGTGCATCTGTGTCCCAAGAGGGGAAAAATTTGGCGAACGGCACGAATGAAATGAAAAAGAGTAATGACCGCACTATACCAACTAACTCGCAGGGACGAGAAGTGTTATGGCGGGAGTCAAGAGATGATGACTGCACAGCAAACTCGCAGGGACGACCAGTGTTATGGCGGGGGTCAAGAGATGATGACTGCACTATAATAGCTAACTCGCAGGGACGAGAAGTGTTATGGCGGTGTTATGGCGGTGTTATGGCGGGAGATTGGGTGTGAGAGAAGACACGCCAAGGTTAATATGAGAAATTAAAGTTATGGAAAATGTAAATGGTTTGAAGTTTTGACATGTAAATTGGAGATGTCTTGTAACTAAGTCTGTAAAAGGAGAATAACTAAACGTGTTTACAGCGCAGAGGTTTATTGGTAACTGAATTCAAATTATGTATACTTGCTGCACACAGGCAGCGTCAAAATATGCGAACAAAAAGTGATCGCCGATTAGTAGCGAAAACACTCAAAAAGGAATTAACCGTTGCTCGCAGGCGACTTGAGTGTTTGAGTACACGAGTATTTGAGTGATTCTTACATACATATATCGTTGGTCATTATACATATATGTTCATTATATATTCAACACTCCTTCTCAACGTTGTACGTTTACATATTCACTCAAAACATTCCCATTATTAGCTTAATACATTTATTATGCTTGATTCTACTTAAGTTCTTTGTTAACACATCCGCTATCATATCTTTAGTGGGAACATAACTAATGTTTATAATTTTATCCTTATGTAGCAAGTTTCCTTTATACTGTGTTACTTTATTGTTTAATGACAATTGTTTATAGTACACTTTATATTGTTCGATGACAATAGTTCTCGCTTATTATTATTTAATTGTTTGATGACAATTGTTTGGCTCTAGTTGCATAAGTATATAGCGCGATTGAAAAACTTGCGACTGCTCTCGTTCACCATTCTACTCGAAGTCCTCCTTTGGTTTTTTCCGTTAATAAGCGTTGCCACTGCGCGTTACTCTCTTGCTCTCTGTTTCATCGTTCATTTTAGTTCGCTGATCTGGTTCATTTCCCACACTTATATATATCTCTGACATGATGATTCTTAATGTCAATGTGTTTGCTTCTTGCATGGAACCTAGGATTTTTAACTAAGCATTGCGAACTTTGGTTGTCGCTATAGATCTGCACAGTCTTGACATATCCGAAACCCATTTCGGCAACCAGCTTCCTGATATAGACCGCCTCTTTGGCAGCCGAGGAGAGAGCTATATATTCGGCCTCTGTGCTGCTCAGAGCTACAATTCTTTGCTTCTTGGATTCCAACTAAAGGCAGCACCAGCAGCAAAAAACGCCAAAAAGAATAGTCAGCCCAGTCTGCATCCACGTAGCAGTGAATGCTCTGCCCAGTTCTTCTGTAGTGTAGTTCCTTCTCGGAAGTGCCCCTCAGGTAGCGTAAGATACGCTTGTCAGCCGCCTCGTGCTCCTTATGAGGATCTGCATTCTGCTGTGCCGCTGTAGAATGCAATATGTCTGGTCGAGCCGTCATCGCCAGATACAGAAGGCACCCAATCAATGACTGATAAGATTCCTTATTCACACGATCACATCCCTTGTCGTCGCATTTTATCTGATGGCCAGCCTCCAATGGAATACTGCTTGGCTTACAATTTTGCATTCCATAATCGTTAAGGAGTGTCTCCACATACTGCTTGTGGACAATTTTGATACTTCCAGTTTCATTCTCTCTCTCAATTTCCATGCCAAGGAAATGTTTAAGATCCCCGCCGTCGACCACGTCAAACTTTTTGGAGATAAGCAACTTGATCTCGTTTAGGTCATCTTTGTTGGAGCTCGAAACAAGTTCCGTTGTTAGACAAACAGGATTGAGTTGTTTACAACAGATGCCAGCAGAGCAAATGGGTAGGTTGAAAGGGTGACGAGCACTGTTAAAACTATGCTTACTGCTGTGAAAACGAGTCAGCGATCATGGCACGATGCGTTGGCAGAAATCTAACAAGTCATGAATTGCACTACAAATCGAGTCACTGAAACAAGTGCTTTGGAATTGCTGATAGGAAGAGAAGCTAGGCCTTTTAAGTTGTTGCCAATCAATGTGGATGAAAGTGTAGACGATAGAGAACCAATGCGATACAAGCCAAGGAAAACAAGCGAAAGAATGCACAGTACGATAACCAAGGTTTGATAAAAACAAAGCAAAAGTATTTCGGTATAAGGTAGGTGATCATGTGTTAGGCGAGGAGCGTCATCGAGTGATAAATGTACTGGATGGTGATCGATACGATTTGAAGTCGTTAGTTAATAAGCGAACATATAAATATTCGCATGAATGACTAAGAGCGCTACAAGACAGACAATTTACAGCGAAATGTAATGGTGACTCCCTAGAGGGAAAAGAGTAGCACTAAAAGAGTGGCACTAGTGATCGTGCATCTGTGTCCCAAGAGGGGAAAAATTTGGCGAACGGCACGAATGAAATGAAAAAGAGTAATGACCGCACTATACCAACTAACTCGCAGGGACGAGAAGTGTTATGGCGGGAGTCAAGAGATGATGACTGCACAGCAAACTCGCAGGGACGACCAGTGTTATGGCGGGGGTCAAGAGATGATGACTGCACTATAATAGCTAACTCGCAGGGACGAGAAGTGTTATGGCGGTGTTATGGCGGTGTTATGGCGGGAGATTGGGTGTGAGAGAAGACACGCCAAGGTTAATATGAGAAATTAAAGTTATGGAAAATGTAAATGGTTTGAAGTTTTGACATGTAAATTGGAGATGTCTTTGTAACTAAGTCTGTAAAAGGAGAATAACTAAACGTGTTTACAGCGCAGAGGTTTATTGGTAACTGAATTCAAATTATGTATACTTGCTGCACACAGGCAGCGTCAAAATATGCGAACAAAAAGTGATCGCCGATTAGTAGCGAAAACACTCAAAAAGGAATTAACCGTTGCTCGCAGGCGACTTGAGTGTTTGAGTACACGAGTATTTGAGTGATTCTTACATACATATATCGTTGGTCATTATACATATATGTTCATTATATATTCAACACTCCTTCTCAACGTTGTACGTTTACATATTCACCCAAAACATTCCCATTATTAGCTTAATACATTTATTATGCTTGATTCTACTTAAGTTCTTTGTTAACACATCCGCTATCATATCTTTAGTGGGAACATAACTAATGTTTATAATTTTATCCTTATGTAGCAAGTTTCCTTTATACTGTGTTACTTTATTGTTTAATGACAATTGTTTATAGTACACTTTATATTGTTTGATGACAATAGTTCTCGCTTATTATTATTTAATTGTTTGATGACAATTGTTTGGCTCTAGTTGCATAAGTATATAGCGCGATTGAAAAACTTGCGACTGCTCTCGTTCACCATTCTACTCGAAGTCCTCCTTTGGTTTTTTCCGTTAATAAGCGTTGCCACTGCGTGTTACTCTCTTGCTATCTGTTTCATCGTTCATTTTAGTTCGCTGATCTGGTTCATTTCCCACACTTATATATATCTCTGACATGATGATTCTTAATGTCAATGTGTTTGCTTCTTGCATGGAACCTAGGATTTTTAACTAAGCATTGCGAACTTTGGTTGTCGCTATAGATCTGCACAGTCTTGACATATCCGAAACCCATTTCGGCAACCAGCTTCCTGATATAGACCGCCTCTTTGGCAGCCGAGGAGAGAGCTATATATTCGGCCTCTGTGCTGCTCAGAGCTACAATACTTTGCTTCTTGGATTCCCAACTAAAGGCAGCACCAGCAGCAAAAAACGCCAAAAAGAATAGTCAGCCCAGTCTGCATCCACGTAGCAGTGAATGCTCTGCCCAGTTCTTCTGTAGTGTAGTTCCTTCTCGGAAGTGCCCCTCAGGTAGCGTAAGATACGCTTGTCAGCCGCCTCGTGCTCCTTATGAGGATCTGCATTCTGCTGTGCCGCTGTAGAATGCAATATGTCTGGTCGAGCCGTCATCGCCAGATACAGAAGGCACCCAATCAATGACTGATAAGATTCCTTATTCACACGATCACATCCCTTGTCGTCGCATTTTATCTGATGGCCAGCCTCCAATGGAATACTGCTTGGCTTACAATTTTGCATTCCATAATCGTTAAGGAGTGTCTCCACATACTGCTTGTGGACAATTTTGATACTTCCAGTTTCATTCTCTCTCTCAATTTCCATGCCAAGGGAATGTTTAAGATCCCCGCCGTCGACCACGTCAAACTTTTTGGAGATAAGCAACTTGATCTCGTTTAGGTCATCTTTGTTGGAGCTCGCTATGATCAAGTCATCCACGTACACCACAATTAGACCCAGATTGTCATCAACTTTGCGCACGTACAAACAAGGTCCACTAGGACAAGGAGTGAAACCAATCTCCAATAGCACGGCATTCAGTCTTGTTGCATTCGCGTCCACTCTGTTTAAGGCCGTGTGATTGAAACTGCTCATCTATAAAACCTGCAGGCTGCCACATCTACATCACATCATGCAATTCGCTATTTAGGTAGGCTGACTGAATAAACGTTCATCTGGTGCATGAACATGCCATGTTCAACTGCCGATGCGATCACCAATCTTATTGTGGAGTACCTGGCAACGGGAGAAAAAGTTTCGAAATAATTAATACCCATTTGGCCACCAGTCTCGATTTGAAGCGTTCGCCTTTCGGTAGGTCAACCAGTGACCAAGTTTCGTTTGCTCGCAGGCCATCCATCTCCTTCTGAACAGAAGCTTTCCATTTATCGCTGTGATCACTGTTCATAGCTTGTTCAAAACTTCCAGGAACAACAATGTCCTCAGTCGTCAGGACATTCAGGATATGATATTTTTTGCGAGGTCGTCCTGGGAGACCAGATCCTTCAAGAGCTCTTTGTGCTTCTTTTTCTTCAAGCTGCGCGTTTTTCGGATCCACTTCTTCTGGCTTTTGTTCAATACTTGCTAGTTCGTCATCGCCTCAGGCTCCACATTAGGAGGATTATTAGACAACTCACCAACCACTAGCGTAGATTTGCCTTGGAGTTCAACCAATTTTAACTCCGTTTCACCATGCAAGCCACTTCTGCCCAAGTCATCTTCGAAAAACATGACGTCCCGCGCTTCGATCATCTCCACTTCTCATGACTATACAGTCGATACGCCTTTGCCGTTTCGGAGTAGCCAACCAGTATATGCTCCTTACCCTTCGGAGCAAACTTCGTCTTATGTGTCTTGTTCAACACGATGGCTTTGGCACCAAAGACACGGAGGTGCCCAACGTATGGCTTTCTTCCTGTCCATACCTCAAAAGGAGTTAAATATTCACGACCATGGTCATTTCTCAAGTTTTTCAATATTTTACCCGTTTGATTTTCAACAAATGATTTGTATTCTTTAAATTTTTCAAAAACTTCATCTCTCGTTTTCATAAAATACACCGTTACGTATCTGGATTTGTCATCAAAGTAAAGTAATCGGGCCTCAAATATCGGTATGCACTAGACCCAGAATTTCTTTTGCGCGATTTTCACTGGCCTTTGGAAAATTCTTTACACTAATTTTGCCTTTTGCACACGACTCACAGGCAATGTTTTCGCTTCTGAAATTTAGATGTCCGTATCTAGCATGCCATAATTGCGATGAATTTTTGTTTTTCACATATTAACATTTATTCTTGGCATTCTCAAGCAGAAACAAATTTTCACGTTTCTCTACCTTTAGTATTACAGTTACACTCGCTCAATTACACTCGCGCCTTTTCTGAGAATTTCACGCAAAAACCTTTTTCGATCGCCTTCGACGCTGACATAAAATTATATTGAAGTTCCTGTACATAAAGAACATCGATTAGCTTTATTTCGAATTCGCGCCATTTCACAATCACTGTGCCTCGGCCAACGTGTTCCATTTCGTAGGCTCTGGCGCATCATCGGGTTCCTTCACTTTACCACATACCACGTCCCATAAGTCTGAAGCTATCAGAACACTACGCATGGACATTGACCAAATGTCATAATTGCTCTCATCGAGCTTATCAATGCTGACCGTAACTCATTTTAATAGTCACTTTCCGAATCTTATTTTTCGTAAAGACAAATTCACTCGAGTTACCGCACCAAACTTGTGTCTGGGCCCATAACCTATTAAACGTGTTTACAGCGCAGAGGTTTATTGGTAACTGAATTCAAATTATGTAAGTTAACACAAGCCAATGTACTAGAACAGTTGGCTCAGTGTGCGAAATATGATATAAAAACGTCAAAAGTGCTGACCCGGCATTGGGCCGGAAACTTGTGCGCGGACGGCAATCGCAGCATATTTGTGTGGCCGCTGCGATTCTTTTGTTAGCTTTAAGAATCATTTTATATTTCAGTTCGTTTTGAAGCCTCATTGAATAAAGAGCACAAGCTCATATGAGAACAACTCCGGCAATAGCCGTTATTCTTTTATTAAAATAAAACTGACTGAGTCCCTAGGCCAGCAGTTAAGAAGGGTAGTCCCCCTTCCATCATAATCTTCTTAATTGGCGCTCAACTAGTGGTAGGAACCACCACCCACCACCACCACCATCACAAACACCGCCCACACAGCTTGAAATTTACGAAATTTACGACAGCGGCGCGGGAAAAGTGAAGGGAATTAGTGATCATCAAACACACATACACCAGAAAAAATTATGTGAGTGGGAACCGATAATAAATGCATTTTAAGTCTGCACGGAAACGTACATTTTTTAAATAAAAAGTACAAAACATAGTAATAAAATAAATTAATAACCAGCAGGTACACTGAAACATGGTCTCGTGTCAATGGGAATAAAAGCAAAATAATCTAATTATTCTTCATAACAGCGCATACGTTCATTTGTTATTGTTGTTTTTTGTTTCCGTTCGATGTAAGCGCGACATTCGACGCTGCAGTCTTTGTCTTTATTTTTTTGTTTTTGTTTGTCTTTGGTCAACTGCTACCCACACAGGCAGCTTTTGCATACCCAAGTGAATTGGACTGCTCATGCAGCCCACATTCTCACGGTATAGGAATAGTAAACCGTACTCCACAGAAAACGAAAATCAAACTTCCCCTCTAAGATACGTAACAGCGAATCCCCCTGAAATGGCGATCGACCCAGAACAACTCAAAGCTGTAATACAGGCAATTGTGGCCAATACTTTGGCGGACGAAGCTGCCAGAAATGAACTCGCGCGAAATGAAATGCGTCAGAAAATTCAAAAGCTGGCCAGCCAGTTGGCAACAACACATGTCGCGTCCACCTCAGCAGGGGCCCCCGTTATTAGAACATACGAGCCCTTAGACATAACTAATAATTCCCCATGTAGCATGACTTTAGATGCCGTTAAATATTTGCCTGAATTCTCGGCGATTGCTGCGTATCGCATATTCAAAGATTTCAACGGCACCTCTCGCCATTACGAGGCTGTGACAATTATTAGGAACAAAGTTAGGGACGCGGCCAATAACGTTTTATCCTCGTTTGGCACTGTACTGAATTTCGATGCTATTATAAATCGGCTCGATTTCACTTATAGTGACAAGCGTCCAATGCATGTCATTGAACAGGACATGAGTACTTTAAGACAGGGGAACAACATGACCCTGTTACAATATTATGATGAGGTCGAGAAAAAACTCACCCTACTCACAGATAAAGCTCATATGTCCCACGAGCCATCGGTGGCAAAAATATTGTGCGAAAAGTTCCGAGAGGACGCCTTGCGTATTTTCATTTCGGGACTTAAACGTAACCTCACTGATGTGCTTTTCGCGGCAAAGCCGAAAGACATGCCGTCAGCTTTGGCCTTAGCACAAGAAGTGGAATCTAACCACGAGAGGTACGTTTTTGCAGCCAGTTTTGCAAAAAGTCAAGAAGACAAAGATCGCAAACCTGCTGCAAAAACGCAGGGTCGTCAACTTGAAAGGTACGACCACCGTGACCTACAACATTATAACACCAAAAACCCATATTTTAGTAGGCAGCAGGTGCACGCCGACCCGCAAAGTGCAAAAAATTACAAAGGCAACGGCACAACAGAGCCTATGGAGGTCGATCCATCATTTTCTAAATTGCTACAGACGACCGAGGCAAATGCCTACCAGAACAGAAGACCAGCCACCTCTGAGCGCACAGGCGCTGTGAGGAAACAACAAAAAATTAACTTCATTATGCAGAATGCGGAAGAAAACACAGGAGCATATGCCGCCGCCGCCTCCAAAGCGGCATCGAAAATAGACGACGATGCCATTGCCGAGTATGATTCTGACTACGTCAATTTTTTAGGGGAAAATCCCTGTTACCCGTCATCAGACGACGAGTAGCGGGGGTGCCAATGAATTTCCTTTTAGACACCGGCGCGTCAAAAAATTTCATCCGACCTCGCAAAGAGCTAAAGAATATCCGCCCGGTGAACTCCCCTTTCAAAATTCACTCGATCCACGGCACCACCACCGTTACAAAAAAATGCTTCGTCTCAATTTTTGATAAAGAAGGGAAATCATATTAGCATAACACAATAGGGCCCACCGGTCGGCCCAGGAAAATGTGAAGCAAGTTCTCACAGAGTACTACTTCCCAAAAATGGCCAAACTGGCCAATGAAATTGTCCAAAACTGCAAGACATGAGCGAAAGCCAAATATGATACGCATCCGAAGAAACAAGAGATTGGCGAGTCACCGATTCCCTCTCATATAGGAGAGATGCTACACATAGACATTTTCTCGACGGATAAAAAATATTTTCTCACTTGCATTGACAAGTTTTCGAAATTCGCCGTCGTACAGCACGTGCCGTCAAGAACAATTGAGGATTTGAAACCGGCCTTATTACAGGTCATGAATTTCTTCCCAAAGGCCAAGTGATTTACTGCGACAACGAACCATCGTTAAAATCGCACACGATCACGGCCATGCTAGACAACCATTTCGGCGTCAGCATCAACAATGCGCCACCCCTTCACAGTGTATCAAACGGGCAAGTGGAGCGTTTTCACAGCACTCTACTGGAGCTCGCCAGGTGCCTAAAAATTGACAAGGGCTTAAGTGATACCGTGGAAATAATCTTGGTAGCCACTACCAGATATAAGAACACAAGAACGGATTGCTGACAAAATTAAGAGGGCCCAGGACGCGCTAAGGTCTAGGGAGAATGCTTCTCGACAAAACAAAGTCTTCGGAGTGGGCGAAAAGGTTTTGGTCAAAACTAACAGAAGGCTTGGCAATAAACTCACTCCCTTGTGTGAGGAAAAAACCATACAAGCAGACCTGGGGACCACGGTCTTCATTGAAGGGAGGGTGGTCCACAAGGACAACTTAAAATGACTCTCTCGCTTAATTTTAAATTTTTTTATTATCACCAGCCATTTGGCAAACTTCCATTTAGTAGACATTAAGTCCGTTGCCAAAGGCGCGATGTTTTAGTTTTAAGATAAAAGTAATTGGTGATGGGATAAACCTCAGCGAACAAGAAAAAGCGACTAAAAAAATACATTTCCACAGGTGCAGAGTTTTCATCCTCCTCTCACTGGCATTGGTGTCAGCGCACATCACTAACAACTCACAGACAAGGTATATCCCCATCATAGATGGAGAGATCCTGGTGTGGGAGGAGCTCGCGTATGTGACCCACTCGGCAAATCTTTCAGAATACATGCGCATAATAGAAGAAACAAGCAGCATGAACGAGATGTTTCCACAGTCTCATATGAGGAGATTGCTAGAAGTGGATATCTCGCACCTTCGAGATACGCTGGATTCGTTGAAAATCCACCATAGAATCGCAAGGAGTTTAGATTTTCTAGGCTCAATGCTAAAGGTAGTAGCGGGGACGCCGGATGCCGGCGATATAGAAAGAATTAGATTCACAGAGTGGCAGTTGACACAGTCAAACAATAGGCAAATCAGAATTAATACTAGAATACAAGATCGAATTAACCAATTAACAACAACTGTAAATCAAATTCTACAAACTCATAAAAATACCCAAATTGACACCGGCCATTTATACGAGACACTGCTGGCTAGGAATAGAATACTAATGATGGAGTTACAGAATTTAATGTTGGCTGTAACACTGGCGAAAATCAATATTGTCAGTCCAAATATCCTTGATCATGCAGACTTAAAATCAGTTTGGCTGAAAGAGCCCACAGATACCCCTATAGGGGATCTTATGTCCGCATCGTCCGTTAAAATACTACAATCCTCTAACATGATACACTTTATTATTAAATTTCCCAAAATAAAATTATCCTGTAAGAAGGTCACTATTTTCCCGGTCACTTGCAAAGGAGTTATGCTGCGGATAACTGACAACATGGTGGCAAAGTGTGGAGAAGAGGTCCATACAATCAAAGATTGCACCCCAACAGCGGGGGCTACCTTTTGCCAATTATCAACGGAAAGCTCATGCGCCAGGGAACTACACGCAGGCGTCCTAGCGCATTGTGAGTCGCAACCAAGCGACCTACACCCGCTTACCCGCGTGGGTGAGGGGATCATCATCATCAATGACCGGCCAGCCAGGGTCACGGTGGACAACGGAACAGAAGTCTACCTACGTGGCACACATCTCATCACCTTCAACGATCGTGTCGTGATAAACGCCACCACTTTCATAAATCACGACAAGGCCCAAACAAGAGCTCCAGGGGTAGCGAGTTTCCCATCATTGAATATCACCGCCAACAGAGATATTCTGAGTCTCCCCTACCTTCACCAGCTGAGTGAACGTAACTTGGAGTTCATCAAAGAATTCGGGGGAGAAATAGATGCTAACCATTCACATCCCTAGGCCAGCAGTTAAGAAGGGTAGTCCCCCTTCCATCATAATCTTCTTAATTTGTATACTTGCTGCACACAGGCAGCGTCAAAATATGCGAACAAAGAGTGATCGCCGATTAGTAGCGAAACACTCAAAAAGGAATTAACCGTTGCTCGCAGGCGACTTGAGTGTTTGAATACACAAGTATTTGAGTGATTCTTACATACAGACATCGTTGTTCATTATACATATATGTTCATTATATATTCAACAAGAATAAATTATGAGATGAATTGTCAATTAAGGTTTGTGTAAGCGGCTCTATACGTTAATAAATGTAACAGAGAAAGATATTTGAGTTTGTTAAATAAACGGGAGATAAGTTGACGAAGTTGTGTGACTTGGACTTGATTGGTGGATTAGACACACGAGGACGTGTGAAAGCTCAGGAAGGACGTGTGAAAGGTCAGGAAGGCCGTGTCGGAGCGCGACTCTTCGCATTCCAGAAATTCCTTCTGTGATTTCATATTCTGATGAAATTGTAATATTGCGGAAAAATTCTGTCGAGCGCTGCGGCAGAGGAACGAACAGCTTCTGCAGCTGAGTGGGGTCCGATCGGATTGTCATAAATAGTGTGTTAGAGAGAGATGACAATATAGTGCAAGCTAGTGTGTAAGTTAAAGTAAACGTTTGTTTATTTTCACAAGAAGGTAATTAGGACCGGTGGTCCGTCTTTATTTTGACAAAAATTGGAACTGAATTTAATGTACAAAATTGGGTGGTATTTATACCCCCCAGCACCGTCGCTGCTCCAGACGCTGATCTTGCATTTATTGGCTACTGCAGGTGCACGGCCGGATGCGCGGATGCGGATCTTTTGGTGCTAACTCCTCCGCCTTTAAAATCGAGTGTCCCACTCGTTGCGGTCGTTGGTCGGTTTGTCATCGGTGGTTTGGTTGATATGGAATTTTGTAACCTTTGTAAACTTAATCAAGATGTGGATCTTCATTACAACGATTACGGTGATTAGGACGCAGCCCATATCGGCTGTGTGGGAGGTTGTTTTTAACAGCTCCAAGGTTTTAGTATTATTGACATTAAGTTCATTGACGAATTCTAGTGGTAGTTTCTCTTCTAGGTTTTTAATTGTCATCTCGGTTTGGAGGATTGCCGGCATAGGTTGTTCGTAAAGGCTTGTTCATCAATTTCTATGGTGGTATTGCTGAAGTTAATGACAAATGACCCATTAAGTGTTGACGTTGTTCCGTTGACTGATATCTTGCCGCTGAATTTGTTTACAATTCGTTCTCATTATAAGTATTACATTTTGTAGTTTTTGCGAATTAAATATTCTTTACATCTAATTACATTTTCGGTTTCTATTTTGTTGACATATTTACCAATTTTTATTGGTTTAATTAGAATTTTTTCACATTGCTTGGTATCGGTTACAGGGATTTTTACAATATAGATTAACATTGGTCCGTTACTTGCTATGTTTACTTCTGCTATGTGCATGGCTTCCTCAAAGTTTGTGTAAGGTTCTGATTTAACATTCTTTTAACTTCATTGATCTCCTCGTCTCCTAGTATTTGGGGGTTGCTAATGTCTGCTTTTGCCCACTGTATGGCGTGATTAAGATTAAGATTTTTCCTCTTTAAGCATTTGAATTTGAAAAATTAATGTGTTGATAGTATCCCTTTGAGCGTCTCCTTCATATTTTAGGCTGTTTATTAAATTTCTATTAGCCAGATTGATTTTATTTATTTTATCAATGATAAGCCTATTAAGAATAACCTCGTTATTGTTGTTAGTTAAAGCTGAATTTATTTTTTCTTGAATTATTTCAAAATCTCTGCTATCTGGGGATCCAGCCAGACATTTCCAACCACTACCTATTAGATCTATATGTCTTTTCTTTATACTCCTGACTTTAAAGCTATTGATTAGGTTTCTACAAATCCTGACTTCCTCTATTATGAAGGGTAGGATTGAGGCTGACTAGTTTATTTTATCAATTGTTTTTTCATATTCCTCTATGTCAATAATATGGATTAATTAAAAGATCCCTGTGTGAACCTTGACTAGTCCTATAGTCAGTGTCACAATGTCAGAATTAGTGTAGTCCGTTATTTGTACGTCCGCAGCGCACACAGTCAGAAGGGATCTGTAAATGACGGTGTTTAATTTCGAATTAGTTTTTTATAAATTATTCTCCCGCTTTCTGCTAGTACTGTAGTGTTTCTGTTTTCCTTGACAATTTCTTTTTTGTATCTGGGTGACAATTTGGTGCCTAATCTTTTATTGTTTTGTGGTTTTATTGGTTTTGGTGAGCTAGATCTTTTTCCTGCGTGCGCTTGATTTTGTCCGTAATTTTCTGTCTTTCTGTTTGTAATAGTTTAGGGTCCAGAGATACTTTTCTGCCAAAGAATAAATCGACCGGTTTCCTGTTTGTGGTTGAGTGTAATGAATAATTATATTTGACAACTGATCTCTCTATAATTTAGTTTAATTACTGTGTAATTTCTCAGCTTTTTGGCATCTAATAATTTCTGAAAGAGTTAAATGAAAGCGTTCGATCTGACCGTTGGCTGAGCTGTTGTAGGGTGGTGCTTTATAGACCTTTATATTGAACTGGTCTTGCTGCATCCGCATTATGGGACCTGATCAAATGTACTTTTCGTTATCTATTACCACTACTTCAGGAATACCGAAGTTTATTAATATTTCTTTCAGGGTTTATTTTATGTCTTAGGTTGCTCGTGACTATTTTAGCTTGTGCGAATTTAGAAAACTTATCTATTGCTGTGAGGACTACTTGTTTACATGTGAGATAAAAGTCGACATGAATAACTTGCCCTGAGTATTATGTCTTTCGTATTTTTGTTCTTTGCAGGTCCGACATTTCTTCGTAATGTTTGTGACTTTAGCCGTCATTTGTGGAAAATATACTTTTTCTAAAAGCTGCTGTTTGTTTTCGCTGCTATTGCGGTGTGCTCTCCTGTGTTCCGATATAATTGCGTTTTCTTGGTCAGGTTTGTACCTAATTTATTAGAGAATCTGGTTTTGTAATTATTAAAAAGTGGATAAATTTCTTGTAGTTTTCCAAAGGTTTCCTCGTCGGTGTAGATTCCATTTATGACGGACGGATTGAGTCTTTCTTTTAGAAATTGTATCAAATTGTCTGAATTGAATATTGGTTCTGTAATAGTGTGTCTGTGATATGTTGGAAAAACAATTTCAAATTTGTAAAATTTATTTCCGAAAGATAGCAGTATTTTATTTTTAAAAACATTTATTGTTTCTTCTGCCATGGGAGAGCTGAAACTAATGTGCACGGTTTCTGTCATAGCATTTAGTTCTCCATGCGTTTGCAAGAGAGGTCTACTCAATGCATGTGCAACCACGTTTGCCTTGCCAGGTTTGTGCAAAAGTTCGTGGCTGTATTCTTCTAAAATTGCTTTCCATCTTTTCAATTGATCGTTACGGCTTTTTGAATTGGTTGGGTGTGTGAGAGACACGTGATCTGTGAATATTTAGTTGGACCATACAAAAAATTTTTTTTGATTTCCCCTCTTAAAAGGGCTGTAAGGGGCTTTGCAAGTTTCGCATAATCTTTGATAAAGCGACAGTAAAACCCTGAGTCCTAAAGAGTCCTAAAAAGGAACGAAGATCTTTGAGGGTCTTTGGCTCGGGAAATTCTACGATAGCCCTGACTTTTTCAGGATTCTTTTTATTCCAGTATCGGCCACTAAGAACCATAAGAATTCAAATTCTTTTTTGAAGAATTCACATTTATCGAGCTGGATTCGCATATTTGCTTCTTCTAGAATATTAAATATTATCTTGATGTCTTTTAGATGGTTCTCTAAGGATATCGTCCAGCGTCCGTTGAAAAATTGAAGGAAAACTCGTTTTTTCCCCTCTTTAACTGAGAATGACGTTTTTTCAATATCGGATTTTGGTGGGATTTGGTGAAAGCCGCTTTTGAGGTCAATGACTGAGAAAAACTTATTCTGTCCTAGTTGTACAATTACGTTGTTAATGTCCGGTATGGGGTATCTGTCCGGAATGTTAACCATGTTTAATTTCCTATAGTCAATTACCATTCTGTGTTTTCTCTGTCCTGATGCGTCCTTTTTTTTGGGATTGAATGGAGATCGTGAGGCTCTAATTATGTCGTTTGCGAGCAGCTCTTGCATTTGTTTTTCTACTTCTGGTCTAAGAGCCTCTGTACAGGTAGTGTCTTGAGTATATTGGGCTATCGTTTGTACTCCTTATAGTGGCTTCTACTCTTGTTGTGTTTGTCAGTTTTTCGTCCGTGTCCCCAAAAAGTTTTTTAAAGTTTGAGCAAATAGTTCTTAAATGTTTCTTTTGAGTTTTTGTAGCGTGTTCTACTTTAGTATCTAATTTTTTGACTTCGCGTGAGGTTTCTGTTTTATTTTATTCTGTATTGAAATATACTCCTTTTGCATATTAATTTGGGATTTTACTTCGCGCAGTGTATCGTTTCCGATAATGACATCGAAGAATTTTAAGGAGGGTAGTATAAAAAATGTAATAAAAGTATTTTTTAGGTCAAAAGGATTGGCGATTGTATGGTGTGTTATAAGAACTTTTCCGCCCACAGAGTTAACGAAAAAGGGTTGTTTGTTGTTGATTGGTTTCATAGCTAATCTTGGTTGGATGTAATTTTTGTTGGATCTAGTGTCTATCAGAATGTTGATCAACTCTCCATTACCTGCATTAGATTGGAAGTAGGTTAATGAAGAGGATTCTACTCTAAAAAATGTAATTCCGTAAGCTCTGCCCCGTCTGTAACCTGCTCGAAATCTGAGATTTCTGAATAGTATTCATTGAGATTTGCTTCATCAGTTCCTGTTGGTTCGTCGTTTTACTCTGTAGTTTGTTCGCTTAGCGGTGTCTATATGAAAATTTCTTTGTTTTTTGTCTGGCAGTCTGTTTAGTCCTTTTGGTGATGGTCTCTTTTCTTGCTGTCCAAATCCGGATCTGTTCATGTGGAATGAATGGTTGTCGACCTGCGTTTGAGAATTGTTTTACGCGCTTTCTTGGTAGGGGTGGTCCTCTACCAGGGCCTTCGCAATTTCTTAAATGGGTTTGGCTATTATTTGCGTAATTGGTTCTAAATTTTTGGGTTTTCCAATTTCTCGCATAGCTGAAGTGCTGATGGAAGATCTGCCCCCAACAGTCTTTGGTTCCCAACAGTCTGGGCAAGTCACCGTTCAGGCCTCTGACGAAGGTGTCAAGAGCCTTGTCTCTGTAGGATTTGGCAAAAAGATCCATTGATTCTTTTCCCATTTCCATGCAAGTAATTTTGTTCAAAATAAGAAATAGGTGGCTATAAACTTGCTGGTAGAAATCTGCTGTACTTTGATTTCCTTGCACCAGCGAGGTCGTTTGGTATTCTAGTGTGGTCACATCGCGTTTATCCGCGTAGTGTGCTGTCAAACATTTTGAGATAGCTGTCCAATTTAGAGGGGTGTTGTAATACTCCAGGACTGAGTCTGCGTTGCCTACAATTTTGTTCCTGATAACATTAAGAACTCCGTAATATTTGGGTGATCCTGCTAATGATGAATATATCTTTACTCTTTTTCTCCATGAGCTAAATTCTCAATGATACAAAGATACAAATGAAATCCTTATAATTTCCCATATTCCAAAAGAATTATGTAAAACCCCAATCTTTTCAATAATTCCATATCCAGACAGTGATCAAAACATTTTAATAGAAAATGTACAAAATAAATTTTATGTTTAAAATAATAAAACTTACTTAGCACCCTCAAAAACTTTGATACCAAATAAATGTTTAACTGGCGTACTTAATCAATTCAATACCGAATGTAGATATGTAAAAACTCACAAGAAATTGGAAATCAGTTATGTCGAACCTAAAATAATATTAACCTGGAACTTACCAAAAACCATGCTCAGCCAAAATGGCATAGAGATATAATAATAGAGGGAGATAACATAATAAAAGCTTTTAATTGTTCTATTCAAATCGACGACATCTCAATATAAAACACAATGTTAGACTACACTCAAACCGTTTATGTCAATAACATTATAACTAAATTAGAAGCTCTTTATTATATACAAGCTAAAGATATTTTTGAATCCCACAATAAAACAAATAACACATTTCAAATAATTACATTCACTATTATAATAATCTTAGTTGTCATAATAATGTTTCATTATATTTATAAATATAAGAATATACCTAAGAAAATTATAATCAAGTTCAAAAAAACAAGCACCCACTCCTATAGAACCACCAAATATTGTAAACAATGATGTAATAGAAATTCAAAATAATCCGAGCCATATTTTGTACCCAAAATTATCCGCCTACAGACGGGTTAATTTTTTAAGGATGTTGAACTAGCATATGTGCTTGACTACATATACTTACACACACACACACACACACATACATTACCACAAAGTCATAGTATGCCTTAGTATAAATCATAATCATATAAATCATAAATTCAAGTATAACATAAGAACCCCAATTCTGGTGACAATAACAAATCCAGCCTGCCCTAATGTAAACATTAACACCCGCTGCCGAATCCGTTATTCCCAACAAAGGGTTAAAACCGCTTACGCAGCTCAAGTTCTCGGCTGATCAGTACCCATGAGCGATCCACTCAAGAGGGCACCCAAACCAACAGACATAAACATCCGCAGCCGCATTCGCACTCCCACCAGAGGTTCAAAACCGTTTACGCAGCTCAAATCCTTGGCTTATCCAGTATCCAAGCGCGATTTACTCAAGAGAGCGCTCAATTTATAGAAATACATAAGAGAGCCTCTATTAGCTCAACACATAAAGAAGTAAATAAGTCTCAGCAAAAGGTTTGCTAAGCGTTCGCTTCGCAACTTAAGATTAGATTTAATTCTTTCGCTCTACGAATAAGAAGTGAATTGTCTCCGCTTCCACACTTGTAATTTTATTTGAATAAAGATTATATTTTTGTATCTAATAAAATACCGTGGATTTGTTATTGGCGCAGTCGGTGGTCCTAAACTTATAGTGACCAACAAAAGTACCTTCGTGTGTGATTTAACTTGAACTTTGTGGCTAATCAGTGCTACAAGAAGTAACTAATCCGCCAGTCAGACAGACAGTGCTTTATAATTAAAATCTTTTCAACTTGGTAGCCTACCATAGAGGTGTGACCGCTACGAGAAGTGAACAGAAACAAACCAACTACAACAACAAAAAAAAAAAAAAAAAAAAACAACAATGGAACAACCACATCAACAAGTGCAACTAATCTCCGAGAATCATCTGAATCAGGCTCTTAGTCAGATTCGACAAATATCAACATTTACCGGTACAACACTAGAACTGAGCTCGTTCATAAGAAGAATCGAGTTCATACTAAAACTCTACCCAACAACTGACATCTGTCAGTCACACGTTCTCTTCAGTGCGATTGAAGAGTAAATCGAATGTGACGCCCAGAGAGTATCCCAGCTCAGCGCAGCTTACACATGGCCGGAATTGAAGGAAGCCCCAATCGCGGAGTTCAAGACCCAAACATCGTTCAAAGAACTTTTAAGACGACTATATAACACACAATTCAATGGATCAGTTCCTAATTTCATACAAGAACTAGATGCAAAATGTTTTATTATAACAAATAAGCTAGCCCTAGAAAATAACGAACTAAATAATCATATTTATATAAACGCAATGAACAGTACACTAAAAGATGTAATTACTAACAAACTCCCAGACAGACTCTACATGCATTTAGCTAGGTTTGACATAACAACAGTTAGTAAATTATAGCAAATTGTCCAGCAAGAGGGTTGTTATGATGATATATGGTCCGATCGCCCAAAATTCCAAAACAGAATTACTTTAGTCCAAAATACAACAACGCTTCAAAGAATCAAAATAGAATTCAAAACTATAACAAAGCATCAACTAGTCAAAATAAAAACCAATATAACAACAAAAATAATAACAGTCATGACCAATCTTACTGACACCTATATCAAGAATTTAGACAAAAACTCAACCAATCCTGTAAACTATCAACAAAATTCAGCTTCTTCAACTGCTCCGAACCAGGCAATAAAAAGGCAAGAGGTAGTAACAGCGGCTATTCAAAAATGGATACGTCTGAAAATTTTCATCTACATGCCTCGGACGAAGAAGAATACACAATTCTTTCATAAATATTGCTTTAAACAATATAAAGGTATGATGTATCATAGACACTGGTTCTACAATAAACATCATAAGAGAAACCATTTTTAATTCCCCAGTAAAAACTACTAATTTACAAGTTCACACCATAAGCGGCGCAATAATTTTTAAAGAAATTATAATTTTTAAACCCCTTAAACCCCCAACACATAACCCCCCATTGGGCACAGCTGCCCAACAAAACAAGTTTTCTATTTTCATTATTTTTCAGAAAAATATGATATGATATTAGGTACAGATTTCCTACAAGACGCAAAGGTCCAAATAAATTTTGTTGAAGCAAGCGTAAAATTAAACAATAGCAAATGGAATACATACCAGAACGAGAAGGTAGCCTAGAAGACAATATCGACTGTCTGAGTTGTTTAGAGCCATCATTCACAGATGATGATGGCACAAACTATGCAATAGGAAACGAACTAAACGAATCAAATAAATTCAGGCTTGACCATCTAAATAAAGAAGAGTCAAATGGCCTTTCTAAAATTCTTTAAGAATTTAGGGACATACAATACAGAGAGGGTGAAAAGTTGACCTTCACGAGTACTGAAAAACATGTCATCAAAACTTAACATGAAGACCCAATCTATAGAAAACCTTCTAAATACCCCCAAGTCACGACAATCAAGTCAGGTACAAATCAATCTAAACCAAATTACTATTGATGAGAAATACCAAATTTCAGCTATGGATGAAATACTAGATAAGCTCGGTAGGTCTCATTAATTCACTACCATAGATTTAGCAAAAGGATTTTATCAGATCCAAATGGATCTGATAAATAAATATTCATGTCCTAACTTTTTGGTAGAAAATTTCAGATCCTTAGTGATCACCAACCTTAAGTTTGACTCGATAATATCAATGAACCAAACATGTAACTACAAAGATGGAAAATTAGACTTAAGTTTTGATTACCATATAGAATATGTACCAGAATATGTACCGGAAAAGAAAACCATGTCGCCGATGCACTTTCACGTGTATAAATATAAAACTTCTACGGTGAATCTCATAAGGATAACCAGAATTACATCTCATTAACGGTAAGACCCATTAATTATTAATTAATTAATTATTACAACCGACAATTGAACTTATTAAAGGAAATTCTGATGACATTAAAATAATAAAATATTTTCATAAAAAAATAATAAATATTCCATATTAAGAAATGACACCTGATTAGGCAAAACAATGGATAAAATAAAATTTTAATAATGAAGAAGAGTTCACAATATTCCAAAATGCTTACTTGGAAATAGTCAGTGCGAATAATTTAACAAAAGTCATGAGATCTACAAAAATATTAATAAATATCATTACATATGCACAATTCAAGGAAGTCATACCTAAAAGTCATAAAGAGCTCTTGCACCCAGGTATAGAAAAATTCATAAACATCTTTTAAGAAAAATTTTACTTCCCTGATCATCAAAATTAATTCAAAATATTATAAACGAATGTGAAATATGAAATATCGCAAAAACAGAACATAGGAACACCTAATTAGCATATAAAATAACTCCAGAAACCTTTAACCCAAGAGAAAAATACTTGATGGACTTTTACATGATAGACAATAAGCAATTCTTATCCTGCATTGACGTTTATTGAAAATTCGCCTCTTTAATAGAAATTAATAGAAGAGATTGGCTCGAAGCTCAGCGAGCTATACGTTTATTGTTTACCGATATGGGTAAACCAGTAGAAATCAAGGCAAATAAAGATTAAGCATTTATATGCGCAGCTTTACAGCTTTGGTTACAATCAGAAGGCGTAAAAATTGACATAACTACTAGTAAAAATGGAATTTCTGACGTTGAGAGTTTTCATAAAACAATAAATGAGAAACTAAGGATAATTTATACAGAAAATAACCCAGAAACTAAGTTAACCAAATTCGAAACCATATTTTATACATGTAATATTAGTGTAATATTTATTATATCAAAGTTAAGTTTAAGAGTATTTACAAATGTATAATGGTTAATCGACTGAATTTCACGCAACACTACTTCTACTCTCAACGACTGTCCGACTTGACTAATCGTTTCTGAAAAACAGACCGACTTATTCGCTTTTCCACAACTCTTCTTCATCTTTTCGAGTTCTTTTCGACTTCTCTTTTCGACTTCTCTATTTTAACTTCTCTATTTTAACTTCTTCTACTTGACTTCTTGGCGACGACTTTCCTCTATCTTCACGATTTTCCACTTCTTCTTCGATTAATCCAGCCAACTGCTCTCCTGATCCTATCGATAGTTTTCTGATGTATTTATTCTCTCTACCTGCCCATTTGGCAACTCTGCTTATTCCTTATTCTCCTTATTCTGCTTGGATTACCAAATACTTTTTACCATTTTACCATTTTTTTCAAAAGTTTATTTTGTAGTAAAAATCCACACGAATTTCGAAAATGCGAAGATGTACTTTTATTGTTTCACAGAAGAGTCCATCGGTCCTAAGTGATCAGCATGCAAAGTGTGTAACGGCTTGTCACATTTCTCAATGCAGCATAAAAGTCGATCTGGTTTGCCCAGCTTTTTGTTCGTAATAATACACGGAATACACGCGTTTATAAGCTTTGCGACCTTGCTCTCTAGGTGTGGAATCCAAAACTGCTGTTGTATAGAATGTACGGTCTTCTGGTTTGCATAATGTCCGACTCCATGAGCTTCGCTTATAATCTCACGTTCCATTATTTGAGGTACAACAAGCAAATCATTTCCTTTGACAAACTTGAACAAAACTCCTGCCTTCAGTTCAAAGTCGTTGTAAAGCCGTTCTTCCAATATCGTGCGTATGGCTTATCTAATTTAATAGTGCCCATTTTATTATTTGTTTTTATTACATTGTGCCCATGTATAAATAGCTGGCATACTTAATCAATTCAATACAGAATGTAGATATGTAAAAACTCACAAGAAATTTTAAATCAGTTATGCCGAACCTAAAATAATATTAACCTGGAACTTACCAATAACCATGCTCAGCCAAAATTGCATAGAGATATAATAATAGAGGGAGATAACATAATAAAAGCTTTTAATTGTTCTATTCAAATCGACGACATCTCAATATCAAACACCATGTTAGACTACACTCAAACCGTTTATGTAAATTAGATAAATTAGATAAATTAACTAAATTAGAAGGTCTTTCTTATATACAAGCTAAAGATATTTTTCAAATCCATAATAAAACAAATAACACATTTCAAATAATTACATTCACTATTATAATAATCTTAGTTGTCATAATAATGTTTCATTATATTTATAAATATAAGAATATACCTAAGAAAATTATAATCAAGTTCAAAAAAACAAGCACCCACTCCTATAGAACCACCAAATATTGTAAACAATGATGTAATAGAAATTCAAAATAATCCGAGCCATATTTTGTACCCAAAATTATCCGCCTACAGACGGGTTAATTTTTTAAGGATGTTGAACTAGCATATGTGCTTGACTACATATACTTACACACACACACACACACATACATTACCACAAAGTCATAGTATGCCTTAGTATAAATCATAATCATATAAATCATAAATTCAAGTATAACATAAGAACCCCAATTCTGGTGACAATAGCAAATCCAGCCTGCCCTAATGTAAACATTAACACCCGCTGCCGAATCCGTTATTCCCAACAAAGGGTTAAAACCGCTTACGCAGCTCAAGTTCTCGGCTGATCAGTACCCATGAGCGATCCACTCAAGAGGGCACCCAAACCAACAGACATAAACATCCGCAGCCGCATTCGCACTCCCACCAGAGGTTCAAAACCGTTTACGCAGCTCAAATCCTTGGCTTATCCAGTATCCAAGCGCGATTTACTCAAGAGAGCGCTCAATTTATAGAAATACATAAGAGAGCCTCTATTAGCTCAACACATAAAGAAGTAAATAAGTCTCAGCAAAAGGTTTGCTAAGCGTTCGCTTCGCAACTTAAGATTAGATTTAATTCTTTCGCTCTACGAATAAGAAGTGAATTGTCTCCGCTTCCACACTTGTAATTTTATTTGAATAAAGATTATATTTTTGTATCTAATAAAATACCGTGGATTTGTTATTGGCGCAGTCGGTGGTCCTAAACTTATAGTGACCAACAAAAGTACCTTCGTATGTGATTTAACTTGAACTTTGTGGCTAATCAGTGCTACAAGAAGTAACTAATCCGCCAGTCAGACAGACAGTGCTTTATAATTAAAATCTTTTCAACTTGGTAGCCTACCATAGAGGTGTGACCGCTACGAGAAGTGAACAGAAACAAACCAACTACAACAATAAAAATAAAAAAAAAAAAAAACAACAATGGAACAACCACATCAACAAGTGCAACTAATCTCCGAGAATCATCTGAATCAGGCTCTTGGTCAGATTCGACAAATATCAACATTTACCGGTACAACACTAGAACTGAGCTCGTTCATAAGAAGAATCGAGTTCATACTAAAACTCTACCCAACAACTGACATCTGTCAGTCACAAGTTCTCTTCAGTGCGATTGAAGAGTAAATCGAATGTGACGCCCAGAGAGTATCCCAGCTCAGCGCAGCTTACACATGGCCGGAATTGAAGGAAGCCCCAATCGCGGAGTTCAAGACCCAAACATCGTTCAAAGAACTTTTAAGACGACTATATAACACACAATTCAATGGATCAGTTCCTAATTTCATACAAGAACTAGATGCAAAATGTTTTATTATAACAAATAAGCTAGCCCTAGAAAATAACGAACTAAATAATCATATTTATATAAACGCAATGAACAGTACACTAAAAGATGTAATTACTAACAAACTCCCAGACAGACTCTACATGCATTTAGCTAGGTTTGACATAACAACAGTTAGTAAATTATAGCAAATTGTCCAGCAAGAGGGTTGTTATGATGATATATGGTCCGATAGCCCAAAATTCCAAAACTGAATTACTTTAGTCCAAAATACAACAACGCTTCAAAGAATCAAAATAGAATTCAAAACTATAACAAAGCATCAACTAGCCAAAATAAAAACCAATATAACAACAAAAATAATAACAGTCATGACCAATCTTACTGACACCTATATCAAGAATTTAGACAAAAACTCAACCAATCCTGTAAACTATCAACAAAATTCAGCTTCTTCAACTGCTCCGAACCAGGCAATAAAAAGGCAAGAGGTAGTAACAGCGGCTATTCAAAAATGGATACGAAAATTTTCATCTACATGCCTCGGACGAAGAAGAATACACAATTCTTTCATAAATATTGCTTTAAACAATATAAAGGTATGATGTATCATAGACACTGGTTCTACAATAAACATCATAAGAGAAACCATTTTTAATTCCCCAGTAAAAACTACTAATTTACAAGTTCACACCATAAGCGGCGCAATAATTTTTAAAGAAATTATAATTTTTAAACCCCTTAAACCCCCCAACACATAACCCCCCATTGGGCACAGCTGCCCAACTAAACAAGTTTTCTATTTTCATTATTTTTCAGAAAAATATGATATGATATTAGGTACAGATTTCCTACAAGACGCAAAGGTCCAAATTAATTTTGTTGAAGCAAGTGTAAAATTAAACAATAACAAATGGAATACATACCAGAACGAGAAGGTAGCCTAGAAGACAATATCGACTGTCTGAGTTGTTTAGAGCCATCATTCACAGATGATGATGGCACAAACTATGCAATAGGAAACGAACTAAACGAATCAAATAAATTCAGGCTTGACCATCTAAATAAAGAAGAGTCAAATGACCTTTCTAAAATTCTTTAAGAATTTAGGGACATACAATACAGAGAGGGTGAAAAGTTGACCTTCACGAGTACTGAAAAACATGTCATCAAACTTAACATGAAGACCCAATCTATAGAAAACCTTCTAAATGGATCTGATAAATAAATATTCATGTCCTAACTTTTTGGTAGAAAATTTCAGATCCTTAGTGATCACCAACCTTAAGTTTGACTCGATAATATCAATGAACCAAACATGTAACTACAAAGATGGAAAATTAGACTTAAGTTTTGATTACCATATAGAATATGTACCAGAATATGTACCGGAAAAGAAAACCATGTCGCCGATGCACTTTCACGTGTATAAATATAAAACTTCTACGGTGAATCTCCCACTTCAGCTGCTACCATACATAGTAGACATAAGGATAACCAGAATTACATCTCATTAACGGTAAGACCCATTAATTATTACAACCGACAATTGAACTTATTAAAGGAAATTCTGATGACATTAAAATAATAAAATATTTTCATAAAACAATAATAAATATTCCATATTAAGAAATGACACCTGATTAGGCAAAACAATGGATAAAATAAAATTTTAATAATGAAGAAGAGTTCACAATATTCCAAAATGCTTACTTGGATATAGTCAGTGCGAATAATTTAACAAAAGTCATGAGATCTACAAAAATATTAATAAATATCATTACATATGCACAATTCAAGGAAGTCATACCTAAAAGTCATAAAGAGCTCTTGCACCCAGGTATAGAAAAATTCATAAACATCTTTTAAGAAAAATTTTACTTCCCTGATCATCAAAAATTAATTCAAAATATTATAAACGAATGTGAAATATGAAGTATCGCAAAACAGAACATAGGATCACCTAATTAGCATATAAAATAACTCCAGAAACCTTTAACCCAAGAGAAAAATACGTGATGGACTTTTACATGATAGACAATAAGCAATTCTTATCCTTTATTGAAAATTCGCCTCTTTAATAGAAATTAATAGCAGAGATTGGCTCGAAGCTCAGCGAGCTATACGTTTATTGTTTACCGATATGGGTAAACCAGTAGAAATCAAGGCAAATAAAGATTAAGCATTTATATGCGCAGCTTTACAGCTTTGGTTACAATCAGAAGTCGTAAAAATTGACATAACTACTAGTAAAAATGGAATTTCTGACGTTGAGAGTTTTCATAAGACAATAAATGAGAAACTAAGGATAATTCATACAGAAAATAACCCAGAAACTAAGTTAACCAAATTCGAAACCATATTTTATACATGTAATATTAGTGTAATATTTATTATATCAAAGTTAAGTTTAAGAGTATTTACAAATGTATAATGGTTAATCGACTGAATTTCACGCAACACTACTTCTACTCTCAACGACTGTCCGACTTGACTAATCGTTTCTGAAAAACAGACCGACTTATTCGCTTTTCCACAACTCTTCTTCATCTTTTCGAGTTCTTTTCGACTTCTCTTTTCGACTTCTCTATTTTAACTTCTCTATTTTAACTTCTTCTACTTGACTTCTTGGCGACGACTTTCCTCTATCTTCACGATTTTCCACTTCTTCTTCGATTATTCCAGCCAACTGCTCTCCTGATCCTATCGATAGTTTTCTGATGTATTTATTCTCTCTACCTGCCCATTTGGCAACTCCAGTTGTTGTTAAGACATAAAAGCAACTCCTCTGTCGGTTATTATTCTGCTTGGATTACCAAATACTTTTTACCATTTTACCATTTTTGTAATGTTGTAAAGCCGTTCTTCCAATATCGTGCGTATGGCTTATCTAATTTAATAGTGCCCATTTTATTATTTGTTTTTATTACATTGTGCCCATGTATAAATAGCTGGCATACTTAATCAATTCAATACAGAATGTAGATATGTAAAAACTCACAAGAAATTTTAAATCAGTTATGCCGAACCTAAAATAATATTAACCTGGAACTTTCCAATAACCATGCTCAGCCAAAATTGCATAGAGATATAATAATAGAGGGAGATAACATAATAAAAGCTTTTAATTGTTCTATTCAAATCGACGACATCTCAATATCAAACACCATGTTAGACTACACTCAAACCGTTTATGTAAATTAGATAAATTAGATAAATTAACTAAATTAGAAGGTCTTTCTTATATACAAGCTAAAGATATTTTTCAAATCCATAATAAAACAATTATCACATTTCAAATAATTACAATCACTATTAAAATAATCTTAGTTGTCATAATAATGTTTCATTATATTTATAAATATAAGAACATACCTAAGAAAATTGTAATAAATTTCAAAAAACAATCATCCACTCCTATCGAACCACCAAAAATTGCAAACAATGATGTAAAAGAAATTCAAAATAATACGAAAAATAATACGAAAATAATGTATTCTAAATTATCCGCCTAAAGACGGGCAAATTTTTTAAGGATGGGGAAGAAGCATATGTGCCGTAGTAAACCACTTGACTACATATACTTACACACACATACATTACTGCATAGCAAAAGCCATACACCAAATCATAGAATGCCTTAGGATATTAGTCATAAATGCAAGTATCCCATAAGATCACAAATTTTGGTGACAATAACAAATCTAGCTTGCCCTAATGTAAACATTAACATCCGCTGCCGAATCCGTTATTCCCACTAAAGGGTTAAAACAAAGACACTAGAATAACAAGATACGTAGCGGCCATACAAATTTTTGGCACGCGATTTTTTGGCCGTGGCTCTAGAGGTGTCTCCAGGCTCTCTTGAGTTTTTGTTCGAGAGAGAAAGAGCAGAGAGCGCTACAGCAAACAGCTCTTTTCTACGCATACAGTGATAGCATACAACTGTATGTGTGCACACGTATGCTCATGTATTGTAAATTTGACAAAATATGCCCTTCACCTTAGAAGTTCGTTGACTGTAAATCTATATTATTTTTTATCAATTGGCACCATGCGAAAAATTCTTGTTTTGCATTGCCTCAACGTTATTATTATTTAAATAAAGCTTAGAAATAGTAATAGACGAATCTATGTACATCACAAAATAAATTTCGAAAATGACTTTATATTAGAATACTTGTCATTAGGGTATTCAGCTTGCGGCGTGAGAAAAATTAATAAGGCAATGATTGTTGAGTGCTTGTGTCCGCACTTCGTGCCTGACGATATGACTTTTGCAACGAACTGTTTTCATATTTTTATTTATTTTATTAATTTTTATTTTCTAATACGTATTATTATTTTTATGAAATATTATTATGAAATATTATTATTTTTATTATTTATTAATAAAATTATTATTTTTTTATGAAATTAAATGAAATAATAATAAATAATGAAATTGTTGAGCATTAGTGCACAAATAAAAGTATTTTTTTCAACATAAATTTTCAACATAATTATAAATATGTAAGCGGTATTCGAGCGGCGATTTTAACAAACGAATTTAAAAAACTTTAAAATTATAATAGTCAGGGAATTTTTATTTTATTTCATCATATTGCTACGAAATTGGCCACAACTCCAAATATGTAAATTCGTTTCTTCGATCAGAATTGATTTTGGCCCGAAAATCGTCTTCTAGCACAACACGCACACATATACGCGTTCTCGTCTCTTGTTTTTACTCACACAAGCAAGCAAATTCTATTTTTACATTTCTTACGCTCTCAGCGTGAGCGAGCGGAAAGAGAGCAAATTTGGCCTTCACCAAAAAAGTGGCTGCATAGTGCCAAACGAATGTATGGCCGTTACGCATCTTGTTATTCTAGTGTCTTTGGTTAAAACCGCTTACACAGCTCAAGTTCTCGGATGATCAGTATCCATGCACGATCCACTCAAGGAGCACACATTTCTCCAGACATAAACATCCGCAGCAGCATTCGCGACTCCCAACAAAGGGTCAAAACCGATTACGCAGCTTAAATTCCTGGCATATTCAGTATCCATGCGCGATCCCCTCAGGAAAGCGGTCAATTCATAGAAATACATAAGAGAGCCTCTTTACCCTCAATACATAAAGAAGTAAATAAGTCTCAGCCAAGGGGTTGCTAAACGTTCGCTTCGCAACTTACAATTTTATTTAATTCTTTCGGTCTACGATTAAGACGTGAATTGTCTCCGATTCTACACTTCTAATTTTATTTGAATAAAGATTATATTTTTTTCTTAATAAATTATTGCGGATTCGTTATTATATATATAATTATTATATTTTATTTTATTATATTATATTATTAATGTTGTTTGTTGAAAAGGTGCTCCAAGTGTGGAACACTGACAACCATAATGGGAAGATCCTAATCTTCACCCAAACTCAGCGAATTGAGAGCAACGGCCGAAAGAGTAAACGCGTTGTGTTCGCGTCCGAACACGAAGAAGTTTTATTTGAAACTGAAACTGATACACATAAAAATGCCAGCTTCATGCGGCTGCTTATTTGCTAATATATATACATACATACAGTTCATGTGTATGTATGTATGTTCTCATACAAAATTACATATGCACATGTGGGCATTGCTTATATTCAACAGCCTTCCTCATTGCCAACATGTTTACAAAAATTAAAACAAATTTAACATTTTCTTAAACCCATTATGCTTTCCCTTTGAAAGATTCTTTGTCATAATGTCTGCTATCATCTCATTCATAGAAGTGTACTCTAACACAACGTGACCCTCTTTCATGACTTCTCTAATGAAATGATATAGAATGTCGATGTGCTTCGTCCTAGAGTGATGAACCGGATTCTTCGCTAAGTGCTGCGCACTCAGGTTGTCGCCATGCGTAACCGTCGGGGTCTTCAGACCACCGCATCTGATCTCCACTATTAGCTATAGCTTCCTTGCAAGCCGTGGTCAGAGCCATATACTCGGCTTCAGTACTGCTCAACGCCACGCTCTGCTGCTTCTCGGACCTCCATGATACTGGTCCGAAAGACAGGATAAACACATACCCTGTGTATGACTTTCGGTCCAAACGGTCGCCTCCCCAATCTGCATCCACAAAGTCGGTAAATGCCTGACCGCACTTTTGATAATGCAGCTTGACGTCCACAGTTGACGCCAAGTACCGGAGGATGTGCTTCACAGCCACCATGTGCTCAGAATGCGGGTCCTGGTTCCTCTGAGCCAACTTCGCCACCGAATGTAGTATGTCTGGTCTGGTAGTAAGCCCAAGCCACATTAGCTCACCAATTGAAGACTGATACTGCCCTGCGTCGACCTTCTGGCACTGCTCACCTGAGCACACCACTTGATGCCCTGCATCCAAAGGTGTCGTCGCTGGTCTACAGTTCTCGCTGCCATATGCCCGCAATAGTTCCTTGATATATTGCGAATGGCCCAAAGTGATTTCTCCAAGGTCGCCATCTCGTTGCACCTCCATGCCTAAGAACAAATGCAGTGGACCCTTGTCCGTGCACTCGAAAGACTCTGAAATCTTGGCTTTCAGATCCTCCATATCTTCTCTTGACTGGCACGCTAGAATTAAATCATCAACATATACTAAGATGAGCATCAGATTACCTGTTCCTATGCCCTTTGCTAGTAGGAATCCATTTCCAGAAAGACTAATTTTTTCAGTGTGCTCTTCAAACTCAGTAAAAACACTTCTGTCACAGAACATGTGACTGACAGCCCCGCTATCGAGACACCACTGTGTTTTGCCAAAACCACCACCATCCAGCGCATTTAACAAGGAGCATTGTTTTTGTGTTCTGGAAACTCTCGGAAGGCTCGACTGCAAAACAATACTGCGCAATTTCTCGGTGATACCAATTTCCACCGCATCAAGATTTCCTTAAATTCTTTAATATGTGACGATATACTCTGCCCTTCCAACAAACGTTTGCTCAGCAACTTCTTATACAGCATGACCGTTTGTAACGGCCCTTTCGGCTGGTGGACATCCTGTAACACTTTCCATGCCTCAGCCGCAGTGAGACACCCTTTTACATAACCAAGTTGCGAAGTCTTCACACTCAAGATGATCGTGACCAATGCCTTTTCATCTTGGGATTGCCAAGCACCTCCAGTATCAACCTCAGGTTTCACGGACTCTCCTGAAACCACCTTCCACAAACATGCGTGCACCAACACTGAACGCATCTGGATGCTCCACATTTCATAGGAGCCATCCTCCAGCTTATCGAGCTGATACAGGTTACTCATTCCGGCAATATTGAGTAGGCTCCAAAATCTAACTCCTGAGTTTCACTACACGTTTCTCCTTTAGGCAGCTCCTAGGGCGCTGGGCCCATAACCTGTTGTTTGTTGAAAAGGTGCTCCAAGTGTGGAACACTGACAACCATAATGGGAAGATCCTAATCTTCACCCAAACTCAGCGAATTGAGAGCAAAGGCCGAAAGAGTAAACGCGAAATAAAAAGTCTTAAGCCGCGCGTCAAAACACGAAAAAGTTTTATTTGAAACTGAAACTGATACACATAAAAATGCCAGCTTCATGCGGCTGCTTATTTACTAATATATATACATACATAAGTTCTCATAAAAAATTACATATGCACATGTGGGCATTGCTTATATTCAATAATTAATATTATATTATTTTATATTATTATTATTATTATCTTACATATTACATCATATTATATTAATAATATAATATTATATTATATTATATTATATTATGTTATATTATATTATATTATATTATATTATATTATATTATATTATATTATATTATATTATATTATATTATATTATATTATATATATTATATTATATTATATTATATTATATTATATTATATTATATTATATTATATCATATTTTATTATATTATATTATATTATATTATATTGTATTATTATATTTTATTATATTTGTTAGAAAGTATGTACACATGTATGCAAAAGTAACATGGAGGATGAGTTCCTCATTTGCAGCTAAGCTACATTTTATTTGTAGCTTTTGTGGTATGTGTCCTCGCATGTGTGCCTATGAACTACGCAGCGTCAGTCGATTTATGAAAGCGAGAGTGTGCAGTTGTTCTTACAATAATGATTCATAAAAAAGAAAAAAACCAGGTGCCTACTTATTTCATGCTAGTCTGACAATATTTAATAATTGTATTTCACAATAATATTTATAAATAGGTTATGGGCCCATACACAAAATAGCATTGAAATTGATATGTCTTTAATTGTTTATAACAAGCTAAAATAAAAAGTGAAGAATAATACATGTGTATATATAGTAGCATAATATGTTTCACATATTAAGCTTACATAAGCATTGTACATACAATCTTGCACAGGCATAAACACATCTTTGTCTTGTTATTGTTATTGACGGATCATTTATTCGACTGACAAATTAATAACTACGTAAGTGGTGCAGTCGGTAGGATGATACGAATTGATTCACATATTCAATTCTCTGTGTATCATCCGCTAAAGAACTACAACTACAACTACAACTAAATAAAAGTAACTACAACTAAGTGAACTACAATAATAACAATTAAACTAAGTGAAAACCAAATAAACTTAACCACAAATAAGCGAACAATAATATTAACAGTGAAAAGCAGTGGAAATTAACCCTTTCGCGCCCAACGTTGCTTATGAGCAATTTCTGTTTTTAAAGCTAACTGTAAGCGTGCCTTTTGTTTTATCATTCTTTATGATAGCACCGTGCTTTTATGTGCCTACTCTGAATACGAAATGCAATAACCAAAGACACAAACCATTAGTGAGCACGCAAATCCTATCCAAATTAACCAACCACAATGGCCGTAGCAGCACCAGCACAAATAGAATTGTCTGACTCAAACATGATTCAAGTCGAAAGACAAATACACGCAAGCGAGGTTTTCGCGTCGACTTCATCTTGGCTCTGTATCAGACCACAGATGAAAGACAGAAGTTAATAATCTTTGGAAACATCGAACGGAACATCAGTAGCGATGTTATCCGCACCCTCGGAGTAACCAACCTCAGCAGCTGGAGCGAACTCAGGACTCAGCTTATACTTAACTACAAGCCCCAAGCACCGAACCACCAACTTCTGGAAGAATTCAGGAACATACAATATCGAGGTAACATTCGTCATTTCCTCGAAGAAGCCGAAAGGAAACGACAGATACTTATAAGTAAATTAGAACTAGAAAATAATACTAACGAACTATTCTCTATACTAGAATCATACAAACCAGCATCGAAAATCTAATTCAAAAACTTCCAAGCCACATTTTAGTTAAGTTTTAGTTAACTGTAATATTCCAAACCTAAGATCACTAATAAATATATTACAAGAAAAAGGTCTTTATGAGGCACCAACCTCAAGTCAATATAATATAAAGCCAACTTCCATTCTAAACAAAATAACAACCGACCCCCAAAACAGACAAATGAATAACCAAACTAGACCCTTTATACCCTTCAAACCATTCTATAACACGTCTATCACCAAGCACATTCTCATATGCCCAGGTTTAACCCAAACCCGTTAATTATTAACACACTTTCGAATATACCACCTAATAACTACTTCCCTATTGCCCAAGTGATCTTGATCAACCAGTTCTCGGATCATTATGACATGCTGATTGGACGCAAGCTGTTGTACGAACCTAAAGTAATAATCGATTATAAAAAGAAAACTGCTACCCTATTTGACAAAATATACAAGATAAAAGACGATAATAACATTACAGAACAGAATCATATCCAAATGGACCCTTTATTTCCACAAGACCCCACCTATTTAGAAACCTCCACACTTCAGGAAAACTTGTTCCGACTAGAACACCTTAACGTAGAAGAAAAACAAAAATTAATTAACCTACTGATAAAATACCAAGACATTCAATTTCACGAAGGTGACACGCTCACGTTCACAAACCAAGAAAAACATGTTATCAACACCACACACAATATCCCCGTCTACTCTAAAGTTTATAGTTTCTCTCTCTCTACACGCGAATGCCATTTGGGCTTAAAAATGCCGCCGCTACATTTCAACGATGTATGAATAATTTACTCCGTCCGCTTTTAAATAAATGTTGCCTAGTATACCTAGACGACATCATAGTTTTCTCCACATCATTAGAAGAACATCTTCAAGCCTTACAGGCTGTTTTCGAAAAATTATCACAGGCAAATTTAAAAGTACAACTAAACAAATGTGAATTCTTAAAACAAGAGATAACTTTCTTAGGACATGTTATCACTAAATACGGGATTAAGCCAAACCCGGATAAAATAAAAGCTATAGTAAAATATCCGTTACCAAGAAAAACTAAAGAAATTAAAGCCATAATATGACTCACAGGGTATTATTGGAAATTCATACCTAACTTTTCTGACATTGCCAAACCCCTGACCAAGTGCCTAAAGAACGGAGCAACAATAAATATAAACAGTTCAGAATACTTAGAAGCATTCCAAAAGTTAAAATTATTAATCTCTGAAGACCCGATCCTAAAAATACCGAATTTCGAGAGGAAATTTACATTAACAACAGATGCCAGCAATGTAGCTTTAGGAGCTGTTCTATCACAAGACGGACACCCTGTTAGCTACATCAGCAGAACATTAAATGAACATGAAGTCAATTATAGCGCCATAGAAAAAGAATTATTAGCAATAGTTTGGGCCACTAAAACCTTCCGACACTATCTGTTAGGACGACATTTCGAAGTAGCTTCCGGCCATCAACCCTTGTGCTGGCTATACAAACTAAAGGAACCTAAAATTAACAAGATGGAAAATTAGACTTTCGGAATATGACTTCGACATAAAATATATAAAAGGAAAAGAAAATGATGTAGCAGACGCACTTTCTAGAATATAGATAGAACAAACATTTTTTGGTGAATCTACACAACATAGTGCCGAAGAGGACAGTAACAATTCTATCGGACTATCAGAAAAAGCTATTAGTCAATATAAAAGGCAAATCATCTTTACTAAAGGTCCCAATAGTACAGAAATAGAAACTTACTTCAAAAAACAAATTATACACCTTTCTTATAAAGAAATGACCCCCGAAATTCAATCAGTTGGGAACACCTAAAATCCTAAAGGCAGACAGAGATGGCGCATTTTCTAGCTTAGCCCTCAAACGTTTGCTCGAAACTGAAAATGTAGAATAACAACAACACAACTCAACTAATAACTACGTAAGTAGTTTGTGTATACAAACATATGTATATGCATTGAGATTTTTTAATTTTTTTCTTTCTTTCTTTCTCTCTTCTTGTCCTAGCGTCACCATTAGCATTTCTAAGAAGACAAGTCCAAAGCAGGAGGGAAGGAGGAGAGGAAGAAAAAAAGAAACGTATATAAGTTGTGTATATTGATTAATAAGAAAAATGGATAAGGGAAAGAGAAATATTAAACCCTTTGATGGGTAAAAATATTCTATTTAAAAGTATAAAGTCAGAGTGCTTCTAGAAGAAAATGATTTATTGAGTGTAGTAGATTAAGATCAAAATATAGTTACTATTGAAATTAAAAAGGCACAAAGACAACCAAAAAGCCTAATTGTCGAATACCTGAGTGACTCGTTTTTGTTTCATGCAAATAATGCAAGCACACCTAAGGAGATTTTTGCTAAGTTAGACGAAATCTACGAAAGAAAAACTTTAGCTTCGCAGCTCTCATTAAGAAAACAACTATTGATTGGGTTTTGTAAATGAGTTTTTGGATTTAAACAAAATGAGTTTGGAAACTTAGTAAAGTATAAAACAAGGCTTGTAGCACGAGGTTTTACACAAGAAAATTCGACTGATTATGATGAGATATTTGCACCAGTTGCACGAATTTCCAGTTTTCGGTTTTTGTTGGCTCTTTCAAACCAATACAATTTACAAGTACATCATATGGATGTGAAAACAGCATTCTTGAATGGAAAACTAAACGATGAAATCTACATGAAGGTTCCAAAAGGCCATATTGCCATATTGCGATGAGAATGGCCTTATGGCCTTAAACAAGTTGAAAGATGCTGGATTGAAGTTTTTGAAAATGTGGTAACAGATGTTGGATTTGAAAATCTAAAAGTTGATCGTTGTATATGTCGGAGATTAAGTAGATCTAACGTATTCTGTGAATTATTATTTGAATGCAAATAATGAAATTCACGGAGAGCGTTCCGTTATTGAGTGGGCATCATTTGAGTGTGTATCAAATTATCATTGCGCCTGTTGTTGTTTTTGGTAGAGTTTCGAGGAAACGAAGTAAGGATGATGAAATAATGGAGTGAAGTTGAGGAATAGAAGGAAAGCATTAAGAGTGAATTAGTGTGGTTTGAACGATCGAAGGGACAACACTCAGGCGACTTGCTGTGCTGGATAATATGGACGCTGAAGTGAATGATAAATCGCGCTCGGCTTCTCTGACATATATAAATTAAGAAGATTATGATGGAAGGGGGACTACCCTTCTTAGCTGCTGGCTAAAGAATAACGGCTATTGCCGGAGTTGTTCTCATATGAGCTTGTGCTCTTTATTCAATGAGGCTTCAAAACGAACTAAAATATAAAATGATTCTTAAAGCTAACAAAAGAATCGCAGCGGCCACACAAATATGCTGTGATTGCCGTCTGCGCACAAGTTTCCGGGCCAATGCCGGGTCAGCACTTTTGACGTTTTTATATCATAATTCGCACACTGAGCCAACTGTTCTAGTACGTTGTCTTGTGTTAACTTATATATTTTAGATAAAGGACATTTCTTGGATAATATCTATATTTTATTATATGTGGACGATGTAATAATTGCCACTAGTAAATCCGAAACTATGTCTAAATTTAAATCATACCTTCTAAATAAATTTAAAGAGTTCGATATTTTATCGGAATTAAAATTGATTGAAATAAACGTCAGATACGTCACAGTCAATCTGTATATATAAAGAATGTGTTACCAAGTTTAAACTGCAATGCAGTTTACACCTGTATAATCTGTAGTCATGTGAGGGGCACCATGTAGAATCTTGATTGGTTGTTTGATGTACATCATGTTATGTACTCGCCCAGACTTAGGTAGATCAATAAGTATTTTAAGTCGATATTCGAATAACAACAATAAGGAATTATGTCTATGTCTTAAAAGAGTTTTAAGGTATTTAAAAGGAACTGTTGAAACTGAAATATGAGAAAAATTAACAGTTTAGTATTATTCTTATTGGATATGATAATTCTGATTGAGCAGGAAAGAAGACAGACAAACGAAGTACTACTGGATAGCTATTTAATTTCATGGAGCACAATTACGCAAAAATCTGTTGCTGCTTCATCCACCGAAGCAGAGTACATGGCCTTATTTGAAGGTGTTAGAGAAGCCTTATGGCTACTGAACTGGGTCTCGTGATATAAAGTATTATTTAATTTAATTTAATAAAGTTTATTGATAATTTTGAGTTTCTTACAAAGATGAATAATATTAATTTAAGGTGAAATTGTTTGTAAAACTGAATTAATGTAAATAATATGTTCAATTGATTTGGTTGGGTTTTACTGGGTTTCCCCAACTTCGAATGATGGATCAAAACTATTCCCCAGAAGGACATGCACAGCCTCGTTAGTAATTAAAGTAAAGCAATGTAACTTTTGAGGTGGCGTGTTGGAAAGTATGTACACATGTATGCATAAGTCACATGGCCTGCTTATACTCCTGCATATCAGAGAGTATTTGTAGAGAGAGGATGAGTCGTTCATTTGCAGCTAAGCTACATTCTATTTGTAGCTTTGTGGTGTGCCTGTGAACTACGCAGCGTCAGTAGATTTATGAAAGTGTGTAGTTGTTCTTACAATAAAGAGTCATTAAAAAGAAAACAACCAAGTGCCTATTTATTTCGTGCTAGTCAGACAATATTTAATAATGGTATTCCACAATATATTATATTTAATTATATTATATAATATTATATTATATTATATTTTATTATATTATATTAAATTATATTATATTATATTATAATATAATATATTTTATATTTATATTATATATATTATATTATATTATATTATATTATTTTTATTTATTTTTATATTATATTATTTTATATTATATTTTATTATATTATATTATATTATATTATATTATATTATATTATATTATATTATATTATATTTATATATATATTATATTATATTATATTATATTATATTAATATTATATTATATTATATTATATTATATTATATTATATTATATTATATTATATTATATTATATATTATATTATATTATATTATATTATATTATATTATATTATATTATATTATATTATATTATATTATATTATATTATATATTATATTATATATATATTATATTATATTATATTATATTATATTATATATATATTATATTATATTATATTATATTATATTATATATTATTATATTATATTATATTATATTATATTATATTATATATATTATATTATATTATATTATATTATATTAATATATTATTATATTATATTTATTATATTATATTATATTATATTATATTATATATATTATATTATATTATATTATATTATATTATATTATATTATATTATATTATATTATATAATATTATAATATATTATATTATATTATATTATATTATATTATATATATTATATATATATTATATTATATTATATTATATTATATTATATTATATATATATTATATTATATTATATTAATATTATATTATATTATGTTATATATTATTATATTATATTATATTATATTATATTATAATATATTATATTATATTATATTATATTATATTATATTATATTATATTATATTATATATTATATTATATTATATTATATTATTTTTTGTATTATATTATATTATATTATAATATATTATATTATATTATATTATATTATATTATTTTATATATTTATATTATATTATATTATATTATATTATATTATATATATTATATTATATTATATTATATTATATTTATTATTATTTTATTATATTATATTATATTATATTATATTATATTATATTATATTATATTATATTATATTATATTATATTATATTATATTATATTATATTATATTATATTATATTATATTATATTATATTATATTATATTATATTTATTATTTTTTTATTATATTATATTATATTATATTTTTTTTTTTTTTATTTTTATTTATATTATATTATATTATATTATATCATATTATTATATTATATTATATTATATTAAAATATATTTAATTATATTATATTCGATCCGCGACATCCCCGACCCCGTGAAGAACCGCTTCACTCAAATCCAAAACTGCAAGTTTAGAGACGGGTCGCATCATTGTCCTAGATAGGCCGTTGTCGTTCACGCGCACCTTAGCGCGTCTGACGACTCCATCAGCTCCGCTGTAGACCTCCTCCACGATGCCCTTGCGCCACTCTCGTCGGGCCAAGGCAGGATCGCAGACGAAGACCATATCACCCTGGTGTATGGGCTCCGTTCGGCGGCACCACTTCTCGCGGCGCACAAGCGTAGGCAGGTACTCCATGACCCACCTCCTCCAGAAACGGTCTCGTAGCATGCGAGCAATCCTCCACTGCTTCCTCCGCATCCAATCCAGGCGTATCCGGCAGATTGGCTACTCCCTTGAGTAGATCGTTTGGCGTCAACGGCGCTTCCTGGTCCGCATCCACAGGCAAGTGGGTGAGCGGGCGCGAGTTTACAATATTCTCCGCCTCAATCAGTAAACTCTCCAATACATGGTCCCTCGGCGCAACTTCCTTCAGGGTATGACGCAGTACTCTCTTGACGCACTGCACCATGCGCTCCCAAACTCCGCCCTCAGACGGGTTCGCTGGACAATTAAAGACCCATTCAATGCTTCTGCTTGACAACTCACTCTGGAGCTTCTCCATCTCGAACACGTCACCAAAGCGCCTGGCTTCCCTGTCAGCTCCCACGAATTTCTTGCCGTTATCGCTGCGCAGTCTATATACTGGCCCTCTACGGCAGACGAAGTTCCTGATCGCAATTATGCAGGAATCCGTCGACAGGTCATGCGCCAGCTCCAGGTGAATCGCCCTTGTCGTCAAACACGTAAACAAGGCGACCCAACGCTTCTCCTTGTGACGGGACACAGTCACCAGCAGTGGCCCAAAGTAGTCCAGTCCTGTGTATTTGAATGGCCATCCACTCGCATCCAGTCTGTCTTCCGGATGGGGTCCCATTATCGGCGGCATCGGCCGCGCTCGCTGCAACTTGCACTCGTTGCACGATGAGATGACTCTCCGCATCACACGCCTCATCTTTGTGACCCAGAACTTTGTCCGGATCTCCGCGATCGTAGCATCCACATTTTGATGCTTCATCCTGGCGTGGAAGTCTCTCACAATCAGCTCTGTCAGACTGTGCCTGTGTGACAGTAATACGGGCCTCCTCGCACTGTACGGCATGCACAGTGCGGCGTCAATTCTGCCGTAAGCTCGCAGAATCCCGTCCTTGTCTAGGTAGGGCACCAACCCTCGAATATCGCTCGATCTACCGACGTCCTGTCCAGTTTCCACCGACCTCATCTCGTCGGGGAACGACTCCAATTGTGCCTGTCTGACCAACAGGTTCTCCGCCGCCTTACATTCTGCTGCAGTAAGGCCGTATTCCTCGAGCTCGTTTCGCTGTTTGCGGCACCAGCGCGCAAACCGTAGGACCCAGGCTGTGGTCCTCACCAGGCGACTGAAGCTCGAGAATCTCTGGAACGGAATAACAAAATCGCCTGCCGCAACGAATGGAAACTCACTGGGCATCTCTTCTTCATCAGGGGCATCTGGAACACGCTCAGTTTTTTCCTCAGGCCCCGGCCAGCTGGCTGCTGGCTGCCTCAAAAATGCAGGTCCTCTTAGCCACCTTGATTCCTGGCTAAGGTCGACTCCTTTCTGCGACCGCGTCGCATCATCAGCCACATTGTCGGCTGTAGGCACCCATCTCCATTGGGAAACCTTCGACGACTCCAAAATCTCCGCCACTCGGTTGCCAACAAACTGCTTATACCGGCGGTGGGTGCTGCCGATCCATCTCAGCATAACACCAGGTCCGTGATGACCACACTGTGCTCCTCCTTGACAGTGTTCATCAGCCTGGTTCCAAGAACTGCTGCCTGTAGCTCCAGCCGTGGGATCGTCATCGTTCTCATTGGGGCACACTTCGTCTTCGCGCTCACGAAGCTCACCTGCACGTCGTCGTCCTCATATGTGACCCTCCAATAGGCCACCGCCGCGAATGCTGCCTGACTAGCATCCACGAAGACGTGCAACTCTACGGCCCGGACTGCTCCACGCCCAAAATAATGGCGCGGACATCGGAACTGTCCCACGGTGTCCATCTCTTTGCGCCAAGTCGCAAAGGCTTTGCTTAACTCTTCCGGTAGTGGTTCGTCCCACTGGATCTTCTGCCTCCAAATCTCTCGCAGCAGCAGCTTCGCTGTAACCATGAGGCAACACAGGAATCCCAGGGGATCGAACGTTGACATCACCAGGCTCAAATATTCCCTCTTCGTAGGAACTCGATCTCCACTCAGGACGCTGCTTGGCACTCGATGATACTCCACGTTGAATCTGAAGTCGTCTGTTGCTACTTGCCAACGCATTCGAGGATCTTTTCTTCAGCCTCACCCCAACCGACGCTCTTGACTCGACCAGGTCCTAAAGCCGTCTCCACGGTGGGTGAGCTGGATGTATCTCCTTCACTCGGGTAGATACGCTGATAGCCTCGCTCTCTGTAGCGAAACTGTCCATATAGTCATCGACATAATGGTAGTCGGTGATGGCCTTGACCGCTCTCGGATCCGAATCCCGATACTTCAGGGCATTCATAGTCTTCACGTAATGCGCAGCGGCGAGCAGGCGGCTCCAAACGTCATTACGTTCATCTCATAGACATCCGGATGTCTCTCGTCGTCGCCATCTCTCCAGAGGAATCGTTGGGAACATCTATCCTCGGGTCGGATCAGCACTTGGTGGAACATCTCCTTGATGTCACCGCAGACTCCGACGGCTCCCTCTCTGAAATGAAAGAGCACAGCTGGCAAAGGCTTATAGTGCTGAGGCCCTTTGTCCAGCTCCGAGTTTAGCGAGGTTCCTCCAACTTTGGCTGCAGCATCAAACACAAGCCGTACCTTGCCGGGCTTGTTTGGGTTTTCGACACCAAAATGTGGCAAATACCATAGGCGATCGCTCCTTACCGCGACCTCCTCCGGCTGCAGCCTCCTCGCGTATCCTTTAGACACGTAATCCTTTATTATTCGACCGTATTCCTGCGCCAACGGCTTGTTGCGCCTCATCTTCTTCTCGACGTTGACCAGCCTCCTGTACGCCATCTCATAGCTCGGTGGCAGCACAACGTGGTCGTCCTTCCAGAGTAATCCCGTCTGGTAGCGACGCCCCACTTTTACCGTGGTGTCTTCGAGTATCCTTTGGGCCCGAACATCGTCGCTGGCTGCGACCGGCGGCGCGGTCTTCACTCCAAAGTTTTCCATATCGAAATAGTTCTCCACCATCTTCTCCATCGCGTCATCCACTGACACGGCAAGTAGGCAGGACCTCGCCCAAACACAACCCAGCCCAGCTCGGTTGCGGCCGCATACGGTCCCTCTCGAGCGAACCGCCTCGTCCTAAGTGGCAACCCCAGATGTCCGTGATCCAGGCCGATGAGCAGCTTCGGCACCGCGTTGCTGTAAGGCTTCATCGGCAGACGCGCATCCCTGTGTACGCCCTGGACATCTCGTCGGCTCAATGTCTGCATCGGCAAACTCAAACTCGAAACGGCATAAACGTTTCTCAATACATGGCGAGTGGGCTTTC
>NW_022611337.1:0-39348 GCF_004382195.2 Drosophila sechellia
GCTGCCGCAGTGTGCTGCTTCACGTCGGTCCGCTTCATAAGCATCCGCTCGTGCTGCTCCCCAACGCTTCAGTGCAATCTCCTCCAGCTTTATTGTAGGCAGGGCGTGCCAGTCGACGGGCGTTGGACGAGGAGACAGGCGATGGGCTCGGAGCTAAATATGTCAAATTGGAGGTGGTTTTTCGAGTTCTTGGCACTCCTGTCCCCTCATTCAGGCTTCCAGAGAGGAGGGCATGGGCTGCATATTATACAGAAGATTGCCGGGCTTCTGTTGTTGATGTTTCAGGTCTTGCTGCTGCTGTTGCTGTGCCGCTGCCATGGTAAGCTAAAGCTGCTGCTGATCTCATGCTGCTGCTCATATTCTCTTCTTTCAGGGAGGAGGGAGGGGAGCTGCGCTGCCGGTACGCCAGCGGCGGAGCGGCGTTCTTATGTATATCTTATATATCTAGGCTTATCGGGAGAGCGAGCTATGTATGTACGTATGTAATATGCATTTGGTCGGCGTGTGAATGCTGACCATGCACTTATACTTTTTGGCCGTCAAGTGGGCAATGCACTTATTCTTTGTGGCCTTCGAGTGGGCGATCATGTTACATCCGCCCTGGGTCTAACTGCGTGCATAGACATAAACATAAACATAAACATATTGCATAGGCACATACTACATCTCCCTCCTTTTGAAAAATAACGTAATAATATGAAGTTATTTTCAAGTATATAATTTTTTTTTTTGGTATGTATATTAATATTTGAAATGAATGATTAAAGAGATATTAAAAATATATATATATATTTTCATTGTATTTTGCAAAGTAAAAGTTTTGTATTATAATGTTTTTATTGTTTTTTTATTTGTGGTTGGCCAACCAAACAAAATGTATTATGAATTAAAAATTTTTAACCTATCTTTATGGACTATCTGATTTATATTTTTATTTCCTATAATTGTAATGTTGTCATTATCTCCTATTTCTGAAACTAAATATGGTCCTAAATAATTATTGTCAAGTTTATGACCCGTTTCGTTTTTAAGTAATATCTTATCTCCTATTTTTAATTCAAAGTTACTAATATTTCTATCATATTTTATCTTTCTATCGGCTTTTGCCTTGTCTAACATATTTTTAGCTCTTCTATATGCTATTTCTAATCTTAGCTTAACTTCTTTTGAATAGTCATCCATGTTGTAAATAGGATCTATTCTGTCTATCCTGTTAAAATCTATGAACTGTCTTGGTAATCTTCCAAATACTAATTCATATGGACAATATTCATGAACTACCGATGGTGTTGTGTTGAAACAATAAGTAAAATATTGTATCCATATATCCCAATCGGTTTTGTCAACAGATATTTATGAGCGAACATACTCGTTGAAAGTTCTGTGACTTCGTTCTATTGTTCCTAATGTCTGGTGATGGTGTGCTGTTGAAGTAATGTTTTTTATCTTCATATATTTGCACAGGTCGTCTATAATTTGGTTTTTATATTCCGTTCCCATGTCCGTTATTATTGTTTTCATTGGACCGTACTTTAGAATAAAATTTTCGAATATAGCCTTAGCAACTGATCTTGCACTTTTATTTGGAATAGGTACCGTTACCAAATATTTTGTTAAATCGCAAATGATACTAACAGCACACTCATTTCCGTTTTCTGATCTTGGCAGTGGACCAATGGTATCTATCAAAACTATATCAAATGCTGCTGCTGGCGTTTCTGTTATCGTCAAAGGTGTTTTAGTATGTTTTGTTGTCTTGCTTGTTGACATTTTAAACATGTTTTAGCATATTTACTTATTGCCTTTGTCATTTGTGGCCAATAATAATAGTTTTTTTTTTTTCCTCAGGGTTCTAGAAATTCCTGAATGGCCTCCTTCTGATGGATCATCATGATATTTAGACAGTATTGCTTTTATTTGAACCTTATCATTTTTATCTATCTTAGTCACCTTGTTTAATAGCGCTATTTTTAAGTTTTTTAGTATTTTATTGCCCTTTTCTTTAAAATTCTTTATAGTGACAAATTCGAAGATTTGTTCACTTGGTGACAATTGTGTTTGAATGAATGCTATTTACTATATTCTTGCTTCTTCATTAAGCCTTTGAAAGAATTGATCTAAATCGATTATTTCATTAGAATAAAAATTAGTCATATCAAAACGTGTTATTATTTGTTTTCCTCTTTTCAACAAGCACTTATGCTTGTCTATTTTGAGTATAACATATTTTTTTGGCATCAATGTTATTGATTACCTGATAGATATTGGGCATTTTTATATTTTCTTTCTTGTTTGGTTCATGCAATTTTTCACCTGCGCAGGTATTTTTCTGTCTTGTTGTAGATCTTGTTGTGACCTTTAGTATCTGTCTATTCATCGCTTTAAGTTCTCCGATGGTTATTCGTAGTGTTGCGTCGTTCGTGAACGAACGAACTAAATTGAACTATTCACCAAACTGAACGAACGAACTAGGTCTGCCTTTAAAGTTCAATATAGTTCGATAGTTCAATTTAGTTCACTTAGTTCAATATAGTTCACTTAGTTCACGTCGTTCATTTTGATCTCTTACCCTGATCGGTTGTTCGTTGTTCACTTAGTTCGATAGGTCGGTCTGAGTTCACTTAGTTCGATAGGTCGGTCTGAGTTCACTTAGTTCGATAGGTCGGTCTGAGTTCACTTAGTTCGATAGGTCGGTCTGAGTTCACTTAGTTCGATAGGTTGGTCTTAGTTCATTTAGTTCGAAAGTTCGCTTATCGAATAAGCTGATTAATTTTCGCATACATTTAAAACTACGGTTTACAAGTTTGTGCGTATCTATGGCTTCAAAACGAAAGCATAGCAAAGTTTGGAATTGGAAGATGGAGTATAGAGAACAAAATATATGCTGTGGTTTCCGATAATGCTGCCATTAATGTCAATGCCATTAAAACAGGAAATTGGCCACATATACCATGTTTTGCACATAGCTTGAACCTAATTGTGCAAAAAGGACTCCGCGAAATCAGCGTTGTACAAAACAAAGTCAAACTCATTGTGGAGTTTTTCAATCGTAGCACTTTCGGCCTTAAGTAGCTGAAGTCAACTCAAACCCAATTGAACTTGCCCGATCTCAAATTGATTCAAGATGTGTCAACTCGTTGGAATTCAACTTTTAAAATGCTAGAAAGGCTTATTGTGTTGAAAGATGCTCTTATATTAACACTTTCTACTCTGCGTTCTGAATTAAACTTATCTCAGAATGAGTGGGCGATAGAAGAAGAGTTACTGCCTATATTAAAACCATTCATGGAGGTAACAGAAGAAATATCAGCAGAAAAGAATGTAACCCTTTCAAAGGTTATAGTTCTTGCGATTTTGCTACAGAACTGTTTGAATAACAAAACGCCTAAGGATAAATGTGTTGCTGCACTTGTTGCAGTTCTAAAAGCTGAGGATGAATCGACGATTTTGCAAGCTGGAAAGTAACGAACTCTACGCAGAGAGTAACATTTTAGATCCTCGATTTAAAGGTCGTTGGTTCAAGTCAAAAGAAGAATACGAAAAAGCTGTTTGTAATCTTAAAAGGAAAGTAACTCCAATTCGTCTCAACAGCGAAAATTATGAATTCGAATCACCTGCGTTTGAAACTAATTCAGCCAATCAGAGTTCGGTTTGGTGTGATTTTGACAGTGAGTTCAAGAACACGACAAAGGCTGCAAACACTACCGGTTCTGCCGAGAAAGAGATGGAGATGGAAAAATACCTCGAAGAGGAATTTATACCGAGGACTGCTGACCCTTTGGTTTGGTGGGAACAAAGAAAGAAATTGTATCCGCATCTATATTCTTACAGCCTTAAGCGACTATGCCTTATGGCTACATCAGTTCCTTGCGAACGCCTATTTTCAAGTGCTGGGGAAATCATCCGAAAAAGACGGATGCTACTAAAACCTAATAAAGTGGAAAATCTAATGTTCCTTCATAGCAACATGTAGATGGATCACAGGTATAAACATAATTTTATCATATGTTATTGAAAATGTTCCCTAATAAACTTCTCTATTCTCTTTTCAGAAATCAAATAAATGCATTAAAATTACTATATTATCTGTTTGTAAACTCTTTATTATTTCTTATTATTATTATGTATAAGTGTTTTTGACATAAATTGAATAAATAATATTAATTTTCAATGACAGCATTGTATGAAATAAATTCATAAAATTTTTTTTTTTTGAAGCACCTTTAAGCAAGTTTAAAAAATGAACGATTGAACTAAATAAACGACCTAGTTCATTGATTTTAAACGAACGAACGAACTTATTCCTCAAATTGAACTAGGATTACCCAACACTATTATTCGGGACAATGCGTCTGCAACATGATTATCTTTCCCATTGCTGTATTCTATTAAGGGGGACAGTGGTTGCTGATTTTTGGATGTGGTGTTGCCACCAGTGTTCTTGTTTGCTTGCGGGGGATTTTGGCTGGTTGTGTGTGACTTGGTGATGGATTATGGTGTGGATGAGCCAGTCTACTCGCTCTCATCATCGTCGTCCACGTCGGACTCCTCCTTCTTTCTCTTCTTCGCCACCTTTTTCGCGGGTTTCGCGCGCTTCTTGGCTCCACCACCGTTGGCACTGCTGCCACCATTGGCCTCGAACTCCTTGACGGCCCGATAGTAATCGTCCTTGGCCTTAGCAGCCTTGGCCTCCCACTCAGACTTGTCCTTCATTGCCCTCCATAATTCGCCACCGCGCTTGGCCACCTCGGTGACCTTGATGCCGGGATTCTCGAGCTTGATCGACTCGCGGGCACTATTGAGCCACAGCATGTAGGCGGAGAGTGGGCGTTTTGGCTTATAAGACATATTTGAATGTGTTTTTGTTGAAACTATTTAACAAGTGTTACACTGTGCAATCGAAGTTTATAGATTGTGGCCTCTCCTAAAATGGTTTCTTCAATAATCTTTTTTTTTTTTTTCATTCTAGTTTTCTGGTATTAAAAATAAAAATTTTAGATCATCTTAATTCAAAATACATTTTGGGTGTGTTTTTTTTTTTTTAAATTTTATCTGCTGTGCTTATATAACGCTTCTTTATTATCTTTATTAATATAAACTGAGCGACTGTTACGATCGTCAAGATCAAAAGGAGTAACCACAGTGACTGAATGTCTTCTGTATGGTCGACTATTTTTAAGTTATTGACCACATTGGCCGTATTATCTTTTGTCTGACTATCGTCAGATCCAAACCAACCCATTTTTGTATATATATTTTTTTTTTGAATTCTAATCTAGATAAAGTCAATACTACGTTTGTACTTTTACTTATTATTTTTTTTTCAAAAATTCATTCAAATTTCAAATTCATTCATGATTGAGTTTTTCAAAAAAATTTTCAATGTTCGTTAAAAAAAAAAAAAGAAATTGTATTTTACATTATTGCCTGCCTGATTCTAGCTATGGCTTCACGGGCCATATTGGGTTAACAGGGCATAGTAGTATATGCTCCGTTTTACAATATTTCTTACGAGTTCTTATATATATTTTATACCTCTTTCATTTATTTAATGTTATACTGCTGCTGATGTTCATCTGGTGTCAGCTGGGCGTCACCGGGGGTGGCACGCTGACACTCCCTCGCTGCTGTCTGTTGCTTCGCCGCTGAAGACGTCGATGGCCGCTCACAAGTCCCCAGGCAGTAGGGACTCCAGATTCCTTCGCAGCCAGGGGGGCAGGACTTCTTTGGTTTAGTTAGTGGTGGTGCCGGTGCTGGACATGCTCAGATTTTTCCTTGGCAATTCCATTCCAGTTTTCCTTTTGATCTTAGTTCTCGACTAAAGCGATGTCCGCACGACTGCCCGATAATCCAATCCAAGTTCCAGTTCCAGCTTGTTTTTTTATTTTTTTGTTACTTTTACTTCAGTCTATTCGTCCAGCGTTGGACGACTGTCACGGTCGCCATGTAATGATGAACTCCAATTAAGAACACAAGTCCGTTTTAATTGTTTGCATCCGTCGGGATGACTTTATATTTATTCCATTTATTCTTTTGATTTTAGAGTAGGCAGAAATGGTTCTGCCAGCTCAACGTCTACAGAGTGTCTGATTTTACAGTTTTGAATATATTTGGACTTAGCCTAATCCGCGTAGCTGCGCTGCCGGGTACGCCAGCGGCGGAGCGGCGTTCTTATGTATATCTTATATATCTAGGCTTATCGGGAGATCGAGCTATGTATGTACGTATGTAATATGCATTTGGTCGGCGTGTGAATGCTGACCATGCACTTATAATTTTTGGCCGTCAAGTGGGCAATGCACTTATTCTTTGTGGCCTTCGAGTGGGCGATCATGTTACATCCGCCCTGGGTCTAACTGCGTGCATAGACATAAACATAAACATAAACATATTGCATAGGCACATACTACAGCAGAACGACCGCAGGCGCAAAACCACCGGTTGGAAAGAAATTATGCGCCGCAGTCCCGCATATTCAACAGGAACAAGCCGGTTTGCCGGGAACGCTGACCCTGCTTCCGCTGCCTTTGCTGCCCCAGCTGCTGCTACTGGGTCAAAAATACCCAACATGCTGCTCCAGCCGCTCTTCCGGCCACCGGATTCCCGACGCCTCGCCGCTGCATAAGCATCCACTGGCGGATCCTCCACTTCACTGCGCTGTGGGCTGCGCTAAGGCTTTTCAGGTGATATAGGGCAGTATCAGTTGATCTGCCCGCCCTGTAGGCATGCTGCGTCCGTTGGAGCGGATGCTCTACAAGCAGAGTGCTTCTAATGCTGACATCCACTAGCTTTTCCAACGTTTTTAGCAAAAACGATGTCAAGCTGATGGGTCTGAACGACTTAGGATCAGTGATGTCTTTCTTTCCAGCTATTGGAATGAAGACCACTTTTGCTATACTCCAGGCAGTAGGTATGTGTCCTAAAGCTAGGCTGCTGATCAGTATTTTCCTGATCGGCACTGCGAGCTCGTTGTAGCAGGATTGGCTGAATGCCATCTGGACCAGCAGATTTGTAGGGCTGGAATGTACCAATTACCCATCTTAATCTCTCCGTTGTTACTATTGATTTTGCTTTGGCCCAATCAGTAGCAAACAGTCTACTTTGAGCCGTTACCGGGGTATTTCCATCCGTTTGAAGCGTGCTTCACGGAAAGTGAGTTGCCAATAGTAGCTCATGTTTCTCCTTACTTCCTATAGTATAGGAGTTATCCTCCGTACGTAGTGCCTGATTTGATTCTGGCACTCCTTTGGAGATTGCTCTGTGAAGTCTTGCGCTTTCACATGTGTTCCTTCGTTTGGCTTTCCTGATCTCATGGTTATACATAGTCAGTTTATTCCGGTAGGCATCCCAGTTCCCTTCTCTTTATGCTGTGTTAAAGAGACGCCTGGTCTTTTTCCGTAACTTCTCCAATCGGTCGTTCCACCATGGAGCATCTTTTTCCCTCTTAGCTCGACCAAAGGAGCAGTTTTCTCTAAACGCGTTAGTAAGACATGAGTTAATATCTTCTACGGCGGCCTCCAGTTCTAGAGTGGTACGCAGTTTCCCGGGTACCCCAGAACCTGGATACCGCAGTAAGGAGGCATTAAACCCTTCCCAGTTCGTATTCCTGGGATGGCGCCTACCCTCTCTACATTCTAGATTTAGCCCTATGTTAAAACGAATAATTCTGTGATCTGACATTGACTGCTCAGGAGATACGTGCCAGCCGCTTATATGCGAAGCCACTGATCTGCTGGAAAGTGTAATGCCCAGAACCTCAGATCTTACCCTGGTAACAAATGTCGGAACATTGCCGACATTCAAGGTAAATTCTAAGACCTTCACCGCTTTGATTTACGTCACATCCTTGCCAGCACAGCCGAGGCCGCCTTGGCGCGATGGATGTTCACCTGAGCTATCCCTGTACTTCCAACCATTAGATGATCGGCTCCATCGTCGGCGTTGCTGATCTGGAGATACCTAGATCACCATCCACCGGTATAGCTTCTTCGTTACTCAGCAGGTCTAGTTCTATGCCTAGCTCCTGAGAGGATAACGGGGTCTGATCCCCCATCTCGATGATGGTCGCATCAAGATCCTCATCATCCGCCAGATCCTCGCTGGATTCGGAGAGCTTATTGGGCTTCTCCTTCTCCGCGGAGACTGGTGGATTTCGAGGAGTCTCGACCTGTCTTGTGCCGGATTTGATCGCTCTGGCCTTCTTTAGACCACAAACTGAGATGTCTCCAAACCTGAAGCTCAGCTTGTGGTCACTAGAGATAATCTTGGCGCATGAGTTGTCATCTATGCCAAGGCTGAGGAGCGAGCCACCACACCCTCATTCTTCCTTGATATGAGACGCCATTTCTCAGTGTCCAAGTCATTCTGTTTCTTGATCAATTCCATGATCCACTTTGTTGTTTTGTACCCTGTCCTGGGGAAGAAGATGGTGATGTTGTGTGACGATGGCAGGTCATCGCCCATCCTTACATCCAGGGAGACACCGCTCCACTTACTGAGGCTGAGTACTGCTGATTGCAGCCACTCAGCAGTGGTTGCGTTGCGGCAGTCCCCTATCAGGTGGCCCACCCTGAAGTGGATTCCTCCAAACTTGATTGGAGAATCCCAACCGGAGAGGACTATTTGCTCCAGTAGTGCATCCTCGACCTGTGAGAGGTTCTCACTGCTGAGGATGACTTTGGGGTACCCCTCTGGTACGACCGCAACCTTAATGGCGCCAGTTACGGTCGCATATGATGGCTTGCATACCTAAGTTGCCTTTGCAGCCCTTGAGGTACTTGGGTCATCGAAGGGAGCAGTCAGTGGCCTGCAACAACAATTAGCAGGTACTCTTAGCAGAGACATGACCTAACTAAGAGCCTGTTTCCAGCCGCCCTCGCGTGGAGAGTGTAGTTGCACTTCCAGTAGTGTGTCACAATTACGGCGCGTACTACTGTTGGTGGCGCGTTGATCCCCTTGTGATACCTACTAGCGTGGCGGCCAGAGCTAATCAATTGTCATCAAACAATTAAATAATAATAAGCAAGAACTATTGTCATTAAACAATATAAAGTGTACTATAAGCAATTTTCATTAAACAATAAAGTAACACTATTAAAAAAACTTACTACATAAGCATGAACTATTGTCATTAAACAATATAATGTGTACTATAAAGAATTGTCATTAAGCAATAAAGTAACATTATAAAGTAAACTTACTACAATTTTGGGGGCTCAACCGGGATAGCCCAAGTTGTGTATGCATAAGTGCGAATTTAATGAGTGCGAGCGAGACAGAACGTGACGCCGCATCAATTAAAAGAAAAATGACAGTCGCTTCAGTAGCAGGAGAAGAATAACGGCGCTAGTTTTTTTTTTTTTTATTATTCGATTTACGGTAGGAAAATTAAAATCTTCTAAAGATACCACCTACTGTCCGTAGGTGGCATGACCGATTCATAAGCCCTATTGGAATTATGCCTACGTACTAAAACAAAAACCTCCGCGTTCTCTTCAGTCCTCACCGGGACTGCCAGTCAAGGTATGACTTCGGTGAGCAGGATGTGAGGCCAGGTCGCACTCCCTGCCTTCAGTGTAGTCCATGGGGCTCCTCCTTCCACCCGTTAGTCGATTTTTACGACGAGCCGGGAACTCTGAGGTAGAATTCTTCGCCCGCCGTCACCCAGGGCACCAGTTTGGGCTTAGACATCCACTCTGTTGGCCATCTCGTCTGATCGGACACGCTTCATCATATTAATGATAAGGCTGTGTCCCAGCTCCCAAGCCCCGCTGTTCGCCAGCATAGCCGCGAACAAGCCACTAGGGCTGAACGGGGTACCTGACAGCGTCTTTAGCTGCTCCCTCTCCGCCGTGAACCTGGAGCAGTGCATTAGCACATGTTCTGCTGTTTCCTCACCGTCGACGCAGAACAATCATCGAGCTGACTCTACGTGACGGAACCGGAGTAGGTAGGCCCGTAAGCAGCCATGGTCCGTAAGAAACTGGGTTAGGTGGTAGTCCAAGCATTTGTGCTGGCACTCTGCCCAAATCGTCATCTCAGGGATGAGCTGATAAGTCCACCTCCCCCGTCGCGAAGTTTGCCATCTGCTCTGCCATTAACCTGTTAGCCACTCGTGTGCCTCTTGCTTGGAAGCGCCACTTCGCATTATGCTGAGAGCCTTGATCTCCAGATCAATTGGCGGCAGGCCTGCCAGCGTTAGCGCCGCGTCCTCGGATACGGTCCTGAAACCTCTAATGAGCCTGAGGGCCATTGACCGCTTCGGTCTTGTGAGCCGCTATTGCTAGCCCGGCTTTCTCGAGCCACAGGATGGCAGCACCGATCGTAGAGTCTGCTGTGCTTATATAACGCTTCTTTATTATCTTTATTAATATAAACTGAGCGACTGTTACGATCGTCAAGATCAAAAGGAGTAACCACAGTGACTGAATGTCTTCTGTATGGTCGACTATTTTTAAGTTATTGACCACATTGGCCGTATTATCTTTTGTCTGACTATCGTCAGATCCAAACCAACCCATTTTTGTATATATATTTTTTTTTTGAATTCTAATCTAGATAAAGTCAATACTACGTTTGTACTTTTACTTATTATTTTTTTTTCAAAAATTCATTCAAATTTCAAATTCATTCATGATTGAGTTTTTCAAAAAAATTTTCAATGTTCGTTAAAAAAAAAAAAAGAAATTGTATTTTACATTATTGCCTGCCTGATTCTAGCTATGGCTTCACGGGCCATATTGGGTTAACAGGGCATAGTAGTATATGCTCCGTTTTACAATATTTCTTACGAGTTCTTATATATATTTTATACCTCTTTCATTTATTTAATGTTATACTGCTGCTGATGTTCATCTGGTGTCAGCTGGGCGTCACCGGGGGTGGCACGCTGACACTCCCTCGCTGCTGTCTGTTGCTTCGCCGCTGAAGACGTCGATGGCCGCTCACAAGTCCCCAGGCAGTAGGGACTCCAGATTCCTTCGCAGCCAGGGGGGCAGGACTTCTTTGGTTTAGTTAGTGGTGGTGCCGGTGCTGGACATGCTCAGATTTTTCCTTGGCAATTCCATTCCAGTTTTCCTTTTGATCTTAGTTCTCGACTAAAGCGATGTCCGCACGACTGCCCGATAATCCAATCCAAGTTCCAGTTCCAGCTTGTTTTTTTATTTTTTTGTTACTTTTACTTCAGTCTATTCGTCCAGCGTTGGACGACTGTCACGGTCGCCATGTAATGATGAACTCCAATTAAGAACACAAGTCCGTTTTAATTGTTTGCATCCGTCGGGATGACTTTATATTTATTCCATTTATTCTTTTGATTTTAGAGTAGGCAGAAATGGTTCTGCCAGCTCAACGTCTACAGAGTGTCTGATTTTACAGTTTTGAATATATTTGGACTTAGCCTAATCCGCGTAGCTGCGCTGCCGGGTACGCCAGCGGCGGAGCGGCGTTCTTATGTATATCTTATATATCTAGGCTTATCGGGAGATCGAGCTATGTATGTACGTATGTAATATGCATTTGGTCGGCGTGTGAATGCTGACCATGCACTTATACTTGGCCGTCAAGTGGGCAATGCACTTATTCTTTGTGGCCTTCGAGTGGGCGATCATGTTACATCCGCCCTGGGTCTAACTGCGTGCATAGACATAAACATAAACATAAACATATTGCATAGGCACATACTACAGCAGAACGACCGCAGGCGCAAAACCACCGGTTGGAAAGAAATTATGCGCCGCAGTCCCGCATATTCAACAGGAACAAGCCGGTTTGCCGGGAACGCTGACCCTGCTTCCGCTGCCTTTGCTGCCCCAGCTGCTGCTACTGGGTCAAAAATACCCAACATGCTGCTCCAGCCGCTCTTCCGGCCACCGGATTCCCGACGCCTCGCCGCTGCATAAGCATCCACTGGCGGATCCTCCACTTCACTGCGCTGTGGGCTGCGCTAAGGCTTTTCAGGTGATATAGGGCAGTATCAGTTGATCTGCCCGCCCTGTAGGCATGCTGCGTCCGTTGGAGCGGATGCTCTACAAGCAGAGTGCTTCTAATGCTGACATCCACTAGCTTTTCCAACGTTTTTAGCAAAAACGATGTCAAGCTGATGGGTCTGAACGACTTAGGATCAGTGATGTCTTTCTTTCCAGCTATTGGAATGAAGACCACTTTTGCTATACTCCAGGCAGTAGGTATGTGTCCTAAAGCTAGGCTGCTGATCAGTATTTTCCTGATCGGCACTGCGAGCTCGTTGTAGCAGGATTGGCTGAATGCCATCTGGACCAGCAGATTTGTAGGGCTGGAATGTACCAATTACCCATCTTAATCTCTCCGTTGTTACTATTGATTTTGCTTTGGCCCAATCAGTAGCAAACAGTCTACTTTGAGCCGTTACCGGGGTATTTCCATCCGTTTGAAGCGTGCTTCACGGAAAGTGAGTTGCCAATAGTAGCTCATGTTTCTCCTTACTTCCTATAGTATAGGAGTTATCCTCCGTACGTAGTGCCTGATTTGATTCTGGCACTCCTTTGGAGATTGCTCTGTGAAGTCTTGCGCTTTCACATGTGTTCCTTCGTTTGGCTTTCCTGATCTCATGGTTATACATAGTCAGTTTATTCCGGTAGGCATCCCAGTTCCCTTCTCTTTATGCTGTGTTAAAGAGACGCCTGGTCTTTTTCCGTAACTTCTCCAATCGGTCGTTCCACCATGGAGCATCTTTTTCCCTCTTAGCTCGACCAAAGGAGCAGTTTTCTCTAAACGCGTTAGTAAGACATGAGTTAATATCTTCTACGGCGGCCTCCAGTTCTAGAGTGGTACGCAGTTTCCCGGGTACCCCAGAACCTGGATACCGCAGTAAGGAGGCATTAAACCCTTCCCAGTTCGTATTCCTGGGATGGCGCCTACCCTCTCTACATTCTAGATTTAGCCCTATGTTAAAACGAATAATTCTGTGATCTGACATTGACTCCTCAGGAGATACGTGCCAGCCGCTTATATGCGAAGCCACTGATCTGCTGGAAAGTGTAATGCCCAGAACCTCAGATCTTACCCTGGTAACAAATGTCGGAACATTGCCGACATTCAAGGTAAATTCTAAGACCTTCACCGCTTTGATTTACGTCACATCCTTGCCAGCACAGCCGAGGCCGCCTTGGCGCGATGGATGTTCACCTGAGCTATCCCTGTACTTCCAACCATTAGATGATCGGCTCCATCGTCGGCGTTGCTGATCTGGAGATACCTAGATCACCATCCACCGGTATAGCTTCTTCGTTACTCAGCAGGTCTAGTTCTATGCCTAGCTCCTGAGAGGATAACGGGGTCTGATCCCCCATCTCGATGATGGTCGCATCAAGATCCTCATCATCCGCCAGATCCTCGCTGGATTCGGAGAGCTTATTGGGCTTCTCCTTCTCCGCGGAGACTGGTGGATTTCGAGGAGTCTCGACCTGTCTTGTGCCGGATTTGATCGCTCTGGCCTTCTTTAGACCACAAACTGAGATGTCTCCAAACCTGAAGCTCAGCTTGTGGTCACTAGAGATAATCTTGGCGCATGAGTTGTCATCTATGCCAAGGCTGAGGAGCGAGCCACCACACCCTCATTCTTCCTTGATATGAGACGCCATTTCTCAGTGTCCAAGTCATTCTGTTTCTTGATCAATTCCATGATCCACTTTGTTGTTTTGTACCCTGTCCTGGGGAAGAAGATGGTGATGTTGTGTGACGATGGCAGGTCATCGCCCATCCTTACATCCAGGGAGACACCGCTCCACTTACTGAGGCTGAGTACTGCTGATTGCAGCCACTCAGCAGTGGTTGCGTTGCGGCAGTCCCCTATCAGGTGGCCCACCCTGAAGTGGATTCCTCCAAACTTGATTGGAGAATCCCAACCGGAGAGGACTATTTGCTCCAGTAGTGCATCCTCGACCTGTGAGAGGTTCTCACTGCTGAGGATGACTTTGGGGTACCCCTCTGGTACGACCGCAACCTTAATGGCGCCAGTTACGGTCGCATATGATGGCTTGCATACCTAAGTTGCCTTTGCAGCCCTTGAGGTACTTGGGTCATCGAAGGGAGCAGTCAGTGGCCTGCAACAACAATTAGCAGGTACTCTTAGCAGAGACATGACCTAACTAAGAGCCTGTTTCCAGCCGCCCTCGCGTGGAGAGTGTAGTTGCACTTCCAGTAGTGTGTCACAATTACGGCGCGTACTACTGTTGGTGGCGCGTTGATCCCCTTGTGATACCTACTAGCGTGGCGGCCAGAGCTAATCAATTGTCATCAAACAATTAAATAATAATAAGCAAGAACTATTGTCATTAAACAATATAAAGTGTACTATAAGCAATTTTCATTAAACAATAAAGTAACACTATTAAAAAAACTTACTACATAAGCATGAACTATTGTCATTAAACAATATAATGTGTACTATAAAGAATTGTCATTAAGCAATAAAGTAACATTATAAAGTAAACTTACTACAATTTTGGGGGCTCAACCGGGATAGCCCAAGTTGTGTATGCATAAGTGCGAATTTAATGAGTGCGAGCGAGACAGAACGTGACGCCGCATCAATTAAAAGAAAAATGACAGTCGCTTCAGTAGCAGGAGAAGAATAACGGCGCTAGTTTTTTTTTTTTTTATTATTCGATTTACGGTAGGAAAATTAAAATCTTCTAAAGATACCACCTACTGTCCGTAGGTGGCATGACCGATTCATAAGCCCTATTGGAATTATGCCTACGTACTAAAACAAAAACCTCCGCGTTCTCTTCAGTCCTCACCGGGACTGCCAGTCAAGGTATGACTTCGGTGAGCAGGATGTGAGGCCAGGTCGCACTCCCTGCCTTCAGTGTAGTCCATGGGGCTCCTCCTTCCACCCGTTAGTCGATTTTTACGACGAGCCGGGAACTCTGAGGTAGAATTCTTCGCCCGCCGTCACCCAGGGCACCAGTTTGGGCTTAGACATCCACTCTGTTGGCCATCTCGTCTGATCGGACACGCTTCATCATATTAATGATAAGGCTGTGTCCCAGCTCCCAAGCCCCGCTGTTCGCCAGCATAGCCGCGAACAAGCCACTAGGGCTGAACGGGGTACCTGACAGCGTCTTTAGCTGCTCCCTCTCCGCCGTGAACCTGGAGCAGTGCATTAGCACATGTTCTGCTGTTTCCTCACCGTCGGCGCAGAACATGCATCGAGCTGACTCTACGTGACGGAACCGGAGTAGGTAGGCCCGGAAGCAGCCATGGTCCGTAAGAAACTGGGTTAGGTGGTAGTCCACGCATTTGTGCTGGCACTCTGCCCAAACCGTCATCTCAGGGATGAGCTGATGAGTCCACCTCCCCCGTCGCGAAGTTTGCCATCTGCTCTGCCATTCACCTGTTAGCCACTCGTGTGCCTCTTGCTTGGAAGCGCCACTTCGCATTAGGCTGAGAGCCTTGATCTCCAGATCAATTGGCGGCAGGCCTGCCAGCGTTAGCGCCGCGTCCTCGGATACGGTCCTGAAACCTCTAATGAGCCTGAGGGCCATTGACCGCTTCGGTCTTGTGAGCCGCTATTGCTAGCCCGGCTTTCTCGAGCCACAGGATGGCAGCACCGATCGTAGAGTTGCATTTGTCCTCCAACCCTGCGATTGTTTTAGAGACAGCTGTGATTGCCACATCGTCAGCAAAACAGTGCAGCTCTACTCCTACGGGCCTGTTGATGCCCAAGATACATAATGTTCCTTAGGATTGGTCCAAGTACCGATCCTTGGGGAACACCTGCCGAAACTCGGTATCTTTTTGGGCCATCTTTCGTATCGTACCATAGGACCCGGTCCCAAAGTAGCTCCCAACGACTATCCTTAGGTACTCCGGGATCCCCATGCGGTTCATGGCTGCGAGGATTACGTGCCATCTGGCGGTGTTAAATGCGTTCCTTACGTCCAGAGTCACAATTGCGCAGTATTCCTTCCTGCCCCCTAACCATCTATCACCAGAAAGAGCGGTCTTGGCGATGTTACTAACGGCCGAAAGAAGGTCCAGTGTGCTCTTTCGTTTCCGGAAGCCATATTGATGGCTTCCCAGGCCGTTGGTGCTCTCGGTGATTGCCTCTATTCTTGTATACAGGATACGTTCGAACAGTTTTCCTACTATATCTAGTAGGCATAGAGGGCGGTAGCTGTTTGCAGCATGTGCTGGTCCCTTTCCTTTCGGCAACAGGACTAGCTTCTGGCTTTTCCACCTTGTTGGGAAGATTCCTTCCATTGCTGGAAGGTGGCCCTGAAGATTTCAGGTCTACCCAGCGCCACTGCTTTTATAACAGCTCCAGGAATACCGTCTAGTCCAGGGGCTTTGTTAGGTTTGATGCGCTTGGCTGCCTCGACGACTTCAAGTTCTGTGACGCACTGGAAATCTGGGACAGGGGCTGCCTCTGTTGGCCTCCATAGAGTGGTTTGCTTTGGGAATAGCTCCCCTACTATGTTAGCCAGGACCACCGGGTCGGATGGGGTTGCCGCTCTCCTCCTTAGCTTGTTGGCAACAAGCTTGTAGGCGAGGCCCAAGGTATCGCTGTCTACGCCATCCTGCAGCTCCTTAAGCGACCGCGCTTTGGCAGCCGCGATGCCGTGCTTGAACTCTAGGCGTTTACTTCTGAAAGCCTCTAAGAGTTCCTCGTGGTGGGTTCTCCTAGCCCTGAGGCAATCAGACCTTAGTTGGCTTAGGGAGGCACTCCACCAGTAAACAGGTGGTTTGCGCTGTGCCTTATTTTTCCTAGGCATAGTTGCGTCGCAGATTCCTTCGAGCATAAACATGAGGCCTGCCGCCATACTCTCTGCGTCCCCATTTGGGATTTCCAGGGAATTGATCTGATAGGCCAGCATGGCCTCATCGATCTTCCTGGTGTCCCATGCTTTCCCGGCTGTTCTGCTCTGCCGTCTCCTGGGCATGCCCTCCGGGGAGAGACTGAAGGAGATCAGGGCGTGGTCGCTCAGCGTCATGACGTCATGGATCATCCAGTTGTTGATGTCCACTAGCCCTCTGCTGACAAAGGTAACGTCAATAAAGGACGAACCCCTATCGTTGTTGAACGTCGGCTTCCGTCCGTCGTTCAGCAGTATAAGGTCCAGCATTCCCATGGCGTCTATCACAGCTCGGCCTCTGGCGTTGGATGTCCTGCTGCCCCATTCCACTGCCCAGGCATTAAAGTCGCCGGCAACGACCTTCGGGCTTCGCCCTCTCGCATGGTCCAAGAGCGCCTCCAGAAACTCCTCGAACTGATCGGAGGTGTCGCTCGGCGGAGCGTAGCAGCTGTACATGTGCACGTGTTTTAGCTTCGCATAAGCGATACTCCGCATAGGTAAAGCAGCCAGTTCGTGGACGTGGAGAGAGCTGCAGCATTTGATAGCTGCTTTACTTGTCTCGTCAAGGATCATGGATGATAGTCCACTACCAGAGACGTACGGTTCGCTTAGGAGCATGATGTCTACATTGCGCTCAACCGCAGTCTGGGCCAGGAGGCCCTGAGCTGATGCGCAATGATTGACATTGAGCTGTACTACGCTAATGTGGGCGTGCATTAAGGTGGCTCTTGGCTTCTTTCAGGGTCGCTCTGTAGGTCGGGCACACAAAGCTACCGCTTCTGTCCACCTCGCTGCTGCAGATCAGGCATTTTGGTGCTGCAACGCACCCCTTTGCCTTGTGTCCACGCTCACCGCATCTAAGACAGCAGTCTGCCCTGTCGGTGTCCTTGCAGGTTGCTGATCGATGTCCATAGCCCAAACACCTGTAGCATCTCGTGGGTCGGACGTCCTGGGTGAAGCGACATCTAGACCATTAACGTCAACGATTAAGGTGCCCTGTTTAAGGACTGGTATCGCCACGTTCGCGTTCAGCAGCACTGAGGCTATCTGCGTGCCATCCCGCATTCTGCGAAGGACCCTGATATCTTCAGGGTTTATCTGCAGACCCTGGAATTGGGCGACCATGCAGCTGAGGAGCTCATCTGCTGTCGTAGCCTCGTCCAATCCGCAGCAAGATAGAGCTATTCTTTGCGCTCCCGTGCGCACAGAGGCCAAGTCATTGAGCGCCGCTTCAAGGTCGCTCTTAAACTTGGGAACGCTTTCCGAAGCTTTCCCCTCTACCTCAAGCAACAGCTCACCTTTCTGCGTTCTCCGGATTTTTCGTACGTGGCTGCCCAGTTCGCTAAGGCTCGAGTCCGATCTTAGCTTCCGAAGCATCTCTGCGTACGAAGCCTCTCCTGTCTTTTTTACGATGAGTGCCTCAGGTTTTTTACGCAGGCGCGTAGGCTTCACCTTGGTCCACTCTGCACCCGTGCTAGCATTCTTGGCGACAGATGCGTAGCTGCCTGGCTTGGACTCGTTAGGTCTGGATGGCGCTTTTTCTTCACCGTTGCCACCCAACGTAGGGTTGCTCGGCTTGGGCTCCTGGGCGTTTGGCACTTGCACCTTGGGTACCTGCGCCTTTTGAGGAGCCTTTTTGGCTTTTGTACCTCCGTCTGGGTAGCACTGCTCTTCAAGCGGTGCTCGCTAGAAGTACCTTCGTACAGCTCTATCGCCCTGTTGTTAAGGGCTCAGAGTTCGGAAGCCTTTGTCTCTCGTGTCACGTGCCGTTGGGTCTCGAAAGCGGATAGCAGGATGTTGATCTTGCCATTCATCCTGGTGAGAATGCACCTCAGGTCCTCGTTCTGGAGAGCCGTGGTCAGGTCCGAAGACCGATGAGGGGAACCAGCTGGGGAATTTCCTCCCGTCTTTTGCGATGGCACCGCGATGTGGTCCATCGTCTTCTGACTTGTCGCTGTAGGAGCCAAGTTCTCCACCTCTACAGCATCGCTGCAGTCGCTAGTCAACGGCGGCTGGGAGCCTGCGTGCTCACCCCTCGCCACTGACGGGACTGAGATTCCGTCACCATGGGTCGGGTTACCGACTCCTCTGGTGGGGGATCTCGAAAGTCGGGAGCTCCTCCTGAACGGGTCGTTGCGATCAGGGGGGCTGCTGTCCATCAATTGAAGGATGGCGTAAGGTTACCTAGGCGAAGCACCAGCCTTAGAAAGGGGTTCCCACGTAGGCCACGAATTTCCCCCTGGCTTTTACGGATGGAGGTTTGTACCGCCTCGACTCGGACACCAGAGCCTCTGCTTAGGCACCAGCACGGTGAGAGGATGATATTTGGTCTGTCCGCGACCTTTGTGCCTTTTCCCCTTTCTTAACGACTTGTGCGCTCCCAGTAACCAGTAACAAAATTAAATTAAAATTAAATTTCAACGGTTTAATTTTAAATTTAATATTGAATTTTTCGCGCAGCGTTAATTTAAGACGTCCGTCTTCACGGCGATGTAGACTTGGTCTCCAGGAACTATATGTAGTGTTGATGTTGATCAGTGCACTGTGGTCAGGAATTCGATTTTTTGGCATAAAGTCTAAAAATTGAGCTACAGACTGAAACTTTGTACATTTTGTTGTTACATCACAAATAGTTTGCACACAAAAAAAAGAGCCGTGCAGTCACATATAATATGTGCAGAGCTCTCCTCATTCATGCAACAGAAGCGACAGAGTTCACTGTCTACAATTTCGGCAGTGCCCCTTACGAAGGCCAGTTGAAATGCGCACGGTGTTTTTCCCGTGTGTCATTAAGGTCTTGAATCTTTTGTGGTTTTATTCACGAAGGAGAATCTTAGACTGCCTAAGTCCTGGTAGGTGTTCCCAGAAGGACAGACGTTTTTCTTCCTCTAGTGAAATTACTTTCCAGTAATGTTTCTACACGTGAAAAGTGCTCTGGTGCACTTATCGATTGTGTTATCACATGAGTTTTGAAGCTAAGTTTGGAGTCAAGGTATATCCCAAGATACTTACCTTCATTGCTGGCCTCTATGCGACATTCTGACAGGGTTATTGCCTTCATTCTCTGTAGCTTGTACTTATTTGTGAAAGGAACAATAACTGTTGTGCTAGGATTTCGGCTCAGGGCTACTTCCTTGCACCATTCGCTGGTCATATTGATGCCCAGTTGAATGATATCGCAGAGTGTTTCCTCATATTTACCTCTGGCTATAATGTCAATATCGCCAGCATAGCCCTGGCAAAGTATACCTCTGCCGGTCAGTCTGTCCAGCAACTCGTCTACCAGCAAGCTCCACAAGAGAGGCGAGAGGACACCCCTTGTGGTAGATACTGTGACTGTCCTCCTATAGTGGCCATGGCTCGCCTAGATGCCAGTAGTGATTTGATCCATCTACTGGTTGTTGCATCTAGTCCTCTTCTTGCGAGGGATGCGTTGACCGCCTCATGAGAGGTACTGTCGAATGCAACCTGTATGTCTAAGAAGGCACATAGCGCCACTTCCTTATGAGTAAGTGAATCCTCAATAAGGCTTTTCAGGTGATATAGGGCAGTATCAGTTGATCTGCCCGCCCTGTAGGCATGCTGCGTCCGTTGGAGCGGATGCTCTACAAGCAGAGTGCATCTAATGCTGACATCCACTAGCTTTTCCAACGTTTTTATCAAAAACTATGTCAAGCTGATGGGTCTGAACGACTTAGGATCAGTGATGTCTTTCTTTCCAGCTATTGGAATGAAGACCACTTTTGCTATACTCCAGGCAGTAGGTATGTGTCCTAAAGCTAGGCTGCTGATCAGTATTTTCCTGATCGGCACTGCGAGCTGATTTAGCGCTCGTTGTAGCAGGATTGGCTGAATGCTATCTAGACCAGCAGATTTGTAGGGCTGGAATGTACCAATTGCCCATCTTAATCTCTCCGTTGTTACTATTGATTTTGCTTTGGCCCAATCAGTAGCAAACGGTCTACTTTGAGCCGTTACCGGGGTATTCCCATCCGTTTGAAGCGTGCTTTCCGGAAAGTGATTTGCCAATAGTACCTCATGTTTCTCCTTACTTCCTATAGTATAGGAGTTATCCTCCGTACGTAATGCCTGATTTGATTCTGGCACTCCTTTGGAGATTGCTCTGTGAAGTCTTGCGCTATCACATGTGTTCCTTCGTTTGGCTTTCCTGATCTCATGGTTATACATAGTCAGTTTATTCCCGTAGGCATCCCAGTTCCCTTCTCTTTTTGCTTTGTTAAAGAGACGCCTGGTCGCTTTCCGTAACTTCTCCAATCGGTCGTTCCACCATGGAGCATCTTTTTCCCTCTTGGCTCGACCAAGGGAGCAGTTAATATCTTCTACGGCGGTGGTACGGAGTTTCCCGGTTATCCTAGTAGCTGGATTCCGCAGTAAGGAGGCATTGAACCCTTCCCAGTTCGTGTTCCTGGGATTGCGCCTACCCTCGCTACCCTATGTTAAAACGAAAAATTCTGTGATCTGACATTGACTCCTCAGGATATACGTGCCAGTCTCTTATATGCGAAGCCACTGATCTGCTGGAAAGTGTAATGCCCAGAACCTCAGATCTTACCCTGGTAACAAGTGTCGGAACATTGCCGACATTCAAGATAAATTCTAAGACCTCTTTCACCGCTTTGATTTACGCCGCTGCTGCCCCATATCACGTGATGTGCATTTGCATCACATCCGATTAGTGAGTGTGTCCTCTTGCGGTATCCTGCCAGTGCAGTGATTTCGGGCGGTGGGCACGCCTCGTCACCTCGTCACATCCTTGCCAGCACAGCCGAGGCCGCCTTGGCGCGATGGATGTTCACCTGAGCTATCCCTGTACTTCCGACCATTAGATGATCGGCTCCATCGTCGGCGTTGCTGATCTGGAGATACCCAGATCATCATCCACCGGTTTCGCTTCTTCGTTACTCAGCAGGTCTAGTTCCATGCCTAGCTCCTGAGAGGATAACGGGGCTGATCCCCCATCTCGATGATGGTCGCATCAAGATCCTCATCATCCGCCATATCCTCGCTGCATTCGGAGAGCTTATTGGGCTTCTTATTGGGCAATCAATGAAAAGGCTGAGGAACTGCATTCTTTCTTGATATGAGACGCCAGTTCTCAGTGTCCAAGTCATTCTGTTTCTTGATCAATTCCATGATCCACTTTGTTGTTTTGTACCCTGTCCTGGGGCAGAAGATGGTGATGTTGTGTGACGATGGCAGGTCGTCGTTCATCCTTACCTCCAGGGAGACACCGCTCCACTTACTGAGGCTGAGTACTGCTGATTGCAGCCACTCAGCAGTGGTTGCGTTGCGGCAGTCCCCTATCAGGTGGCCACCCTGAAGTGGATTCCTCCAAACTTGATTGGAGAATCCCAACCGGAGAGGACTATTTGCTCCAGTAGTGCATCCTCGACCTGTGAGAGGTTCTCACTGCTGAGGATGACTTTGGGGTACCCCTCTGGTACGACCGCAACCTTAATGGCGCCAGTTACGGTCGCATATGATGGCTTGCATACCTAAGTTGCCTTTGCAGCCCTTGAGGTACTTGGGTCATCGAAGGGAGCAGTCAGTGGCTGATGGTGGCGCGTTGATCCCTGTTGTAGTTTATAATTTATATTTCCTTTCTTAATACATAAATAAATAGTCAAGTTTGTGTTTGAGTTTTATGTTTTATATTTTAAGTTATTTTCAACTGCAACACCAGCACCACGACCTACTCTCAGCAAAAAAGTACAAGAATGAGAAAACAAACAAAAAGTGTGGCCATTCATGTCAAATATAAAGTAGTGTTGTTTAACTTTATTTTTGTAGGTTGAATAGTATATTCCAACACGCCCCTCAAAAATAACGTCTATAATTAAAAACATAACAATAATATTCATTAGTAACTATCAAATGTGGGTGGTGTGCATTCTGGGAAGTGTTAACTGATCCAGCATTTGCTGCGAGGATACGGGGAAAACCCAGAAAAACCCGATCAGATCATTGTAACAAAATATGTTTACAGGAATTTAAATTTGAAAAATATATATAAAAATTTCATTCAGCATTCGATTGGTCGTCTTGCAGCAAACCCAATTTGTCTCGTAACTCCACAAATCTCGCAGCAGGCAACGGTTTTGTAAATATGTCAGCCAGTTGAGTCTCTGTAGGAATATACTCAAGACAAATCACATTATTCTGAACTTGCTCTCTGGCAAAATGATATTTAATATCATTATGTTTAGCTCGATTATGACATGAGGGGTTGTTTGCTATGCTAATACAGCCTTGATTGTCTTCGTAAATTTTAATGGGGTTTTCTAGTTTAATGTTAATACTAGTTAATAAAAATTTAAGCCATAGAGCTTCTCTCACGGCTTCAAATAGGGCCATATACTCAGCTTCAGTTGATGAGGCTGCTACTGAGTTCTGTCTCTTTGTATTCCAACAAATGAGATTAAAATCAAACATTTTGAATAAATACCCTGTTGTACTTTTTCTATCAATTTCACTACCACCCCAATCAGAATCCACATAACCAATAATTTTATTTTCAAATGCCAAGTTCTTTTTAAAAATCAATTTCATATCGATAGTGCCCTTCAAATATCTAAGAACTCTTTTTAAGTTCTGCCATAACTCGGAGTTATTTTTGCTACTATATCTGCTCAAGATATTTACTGCAGTAGTTAAATCTGGGCGTGTACAAAGCATTATGTACATTAAACATCCTATGAGGTTACGGCATGGGGTATTGCAGTCTTCATCTGAATTAAGTAATTCATAATTTATTTTACTAGGTAAAGGAGTACTAACTGCATTACAATTTTCCATGTTAAATTTACTTAAAATTTTTTTAACATATGCAGATTGGCTTAAATAGATTTTATCTTCATGCATTTCTATCCTAATTCCAATAAAATGTTTTATTTCATTTAGGTCAGTCATCCTAAACTTTTCCATTAAATACCTTTTGAAGTTATTCATTCTTGTCATATCTCCTGTAGCTATAACCATATCATCTACATATAATAATACATATATGTTTTCATTGATGTTACCTTTGTCTAAAATATATATACAGCGATCAACTGAAGAGTTTACAAACTCACACTCTTTCAATGCTTGCTCAAATACTTCAAACCAGCATCTAGCCGCTTGCTTGATTCCGTAAATTGCCTTATTCAATTTACACACATTGTCACTATTACACGATATACCTTGAGGAAGTCTCATATAAATTTCCTCTTTTAACGTGCCATTTAAGAAAGCTGTTTTTACATCCATTTGATGGACTTTCAAGTTATACTGTATTGCTAATGACAATATAAATCGGAAACTTGAAATTCTAGCTACAGGAGCAAATGTCTCTTTATAGTCTATTTGGTATTTTTGAGTGAATCCTCGTGCAACCAATCTAGCTTTGTATCTAATTGGATTTCCAAGTTCATTATATTTAACAGAAAATACCCATCTGCTATCTACAATATTTTTGTTTTCAGGCCTTTTTGTAATTGTCCAAGTATTATTAATTTTATGAGCATTTAACTCTGTATTGATGGCTTCTTCCCAAGAAGATTTATCATCCCTATATTGAATTTCATCAAATGAATTTGGGACATCGTTAAATATAGTGTGAGCATTTAGAACAACTTTATTTAGACTATTATCCTCTTCATTATAGGATATCTGAGGCTTAGTCTTTAATCTCTCACTTCTTCTATTAATAATTTCTTTCCTTTTGAAGTTATTCATTCTTGTCATATCTCCTGTAGCTATAACCATATCATCTACATATAATAATACATATATGTTTTCATTGATGTTACCTTTGTCTAAAATATATATACAGCGATCAACTGAAGAGTTTACAAACTCACACTCTTTCAATGCTTGCTCAAATACTTCAAACCAGCATCTAGCCGCTTGCTTGAGTCCGTAAATTGCCTTATTCAATTTACACACATTGTCACTATTACACGATATACCTTGAGGAAGTCTCATATAAATTTCCTCTTTTAACGTGCCATTTAAGAAAGCTGTTTTTACATCCATTTGATGGACTTTCAAGTTATACTGTATTGCTAATGACAATATAAATCGGAAACTTGAAATTCTAGCTACAGGAGCAAATGTCTCTTCATAGTCTATTTGGTATTTTTGAGTGAATCCTCGTGCAACCAATCTAGCTTTGTATCTAATTGGATTTCCAAGTTCATTATATTTAACAGAAAATACCCATCTGCTATCTACAATATTTTTGTTTTCAGGCCTTTTTGAAATTGTCCAAGTATTATTAATTTTATGAGCATTTAACTCTGTATTGATGGCTTCTTCCCAAGAAGATTTATCATCCCTATATTGAATTTCATCAAATGAATTTGGGACATCGTTAAATATAGTGTGAGCATTTAGAACAACTTTATTTAGACTATTATCCTCTTCATTATAGGATATCTGAGGCTTAGTCTTTAATCTCTCACTTCTTCTATTAATAATTTCTATGCCATCATTTTTAGTTGGATTATCAATTCCAATTTCTTTTAAGTGCTCTGCTGTTTCACTTTCCCTACTCTCATTCGGGTTGCCTGATCCCTTACTTTCATTCAGGTGATCATCTCGCTTTCTTTTCTTACTCTCATTCAGAAAATATTTATTACTTTCCTTACTATCTTTCAGGAATTGTATGTTGTCGCATTCCTTACTCTCATTCGGGAATTCTGTTTGTATTATTTTCCTACTGTCATTTGGAAAATTTTTATTTTCACTTTCCTTACTATCTTTCAGGAATTGTATGTTGTCGCATTCCTTAGTCTCATTCGGGAATTCTGTTTGTATTATTTTCCTACTGTCATTTGGAAAATTTTTATTTTCACTTTCCTTACTATCTTTCAGGAACACTGTTTCGAATTGAAACCATATTGGTTTCATCGACAACAACATCTCTTGCGACAATAAATTTTTCATTTACAGCATCCCACAACTTAAAACCATTGGGTTCATAGCCCACAAAAATACTTTTAAATGATTTATCATCAAACTTTCCTTGTTTGTTTTTAATATGCACATAAACAGTTGCACCAAACACTCTCAAATGTTTTAAGTATGGCTTCTTATTGTGCCACATCTCATATGGGGTCTTTGAACTATCAACTAGTGCTCTGCTAGGAATTCTGTTGATTAAATAAGTAGCAGTTAATACTGCTTCGCCCCAAAAGCTTTTATCTAGTTTTGCACCACTAACCATGGTTCGAGCTTTTTCCGTAATGGTTCTTATCATTCTCTCAGAAACACCATTTAACTGAGGTGTATGTGGCACTGTTAAGTGATAAGAAATTCCTTTCTTAACACAAAATTGTCTCATCTCATTTGACAAGTATTCTCTACCATTGTCAATGTATAAATACACAACCTTTAAATTAAAATGAGCTTCACTCTTGGCTACAAAATCTTGAAACATGCTAAACACATCAGATTTATATTTAATTAAATAAGTTACACAATAATGTGTAAACTGATCAACAAAGATCACAAAATAATTTTTATCATCTAAAGTAACTGGAGTAATAGGCCCACAGACATCTGAGTGTACTACAAAAAGTGGTCTTTTAATATGGGTCTTATCTTTCAATTGTTTAAAAGGAAGTCTTGCCTGTTTACCATTTAAACAGGGTTCACAAATTTCACATGATAACTCTAAGTTGTTTAGAAGACTTTGATCACTAAACATATTCTTTCGCTTTATTTCTAATAATTTGCCATCGCTTATATGGCCAAACCTCTCATGCCATAAACGAAAATTATTTTTATGCTTAGCATTTATAGAATATGCTTGAAAATTGATCACAGGTACATTGTTTAACATACCTGAATTTTTGACAACCATTAACCCATTTTTCGAAATGGTTACACCGCTTTTGTCAAATTCGATCGACATTCCTGCCTCTTGGTGACGCTTTACGGACATCAAATTACCAGCAGCTTCCTTACAAAAGAGTACATCCTCCAGTGTAATCTCATGGTCATTCCGTAGTCGGACAATACCACGCTTAGTGGCATAAATAACAACCTCCACACTGTCGGTATACAGCGACTCATCATTTATAAGATGGTCACTAGCACCAGAATCAAGGACAAACCCGCAGTTATCCATCACTGAAGTATTATTCACTTTTTTTACCATAAACGCAATGCCGTGTGATGTTGCAGTTTGAACTTGTTTTTCATTTTCTTTATTTTAATTATTTAATATTCTTTTATAATGGAAGCAGTCTTTTTTAATGTGGCCTTCTCTGCCACAGTGGTGACACTTGACTTTATACTTTGAATTTCCCTTGAATATTTTCTTTGGTTTAGTTACCCGATTTTTAAACAAATTATTTTTATAAGTGTTATTTTTGTTGTGCACGATCGCGTTCATAACTTTCTTGCTTGTATCGTTGTGGTCATTTTTAATTTTAATTTCTTGATCCAGCAATCTATTTTTCACAAACGCCAATGTCAAATTTTCTTCAGATAATGTCTCTATCGCTGTAATAATTCCATCGTAACACAATGTGATCAGTAGATGAGAAATTTTATCCATCTCTTCTATTTTTGCACCAGCTGCCAACAATTCACTTATAAGTTCGTCAAAAATATGAAAATGGCTTAATAGTGACATCTCACTCGATAGCTTCAGAGAAAGCAAGCGTTTTCGCAGCGCTAGTTGCGACGCCAAACTTTTTCGTTCATAAACGGCGTCCAAATTCTCAAGAATCTGACGCGCCGTAATGTCACTTGTTGCGAAATTTAAAAACGAGTCGCTTAGGTACTCTATTATTGTACTTTTTGCACAACGCTCTGCCTTTTTCCAGGAGTCATCTACCTCGTTAGGCATTAAGCCATCAACTACTTTAAGCACATCTTGCTCGGCTAAAAGAGCCTAATTCTAAATTTCCAAATCGCGTACTTCTCGCCATCAAACGGCTTAATATTACGTTTAGCCTTGTCCATTTTTCACTCAAATTCTGAGAAGGAATTAATTTCACAAGAATGTGAAAAAAAAATGCTATTTCACAATTTATTTTCACAATCTTTAATTCACAATTGTAGTTTATAATTTATATTTCCTTTCTTAATACATAAATAAATAATCAAGTTTGTGTTTGAGTTTTATGTTTTATATTTTAAGTTATTTTCAACTGCAACACCAGCACCACGACCTACTCTCAGCAAAAAACGTACAAGAATGAGAAAACAAACAAAAAGTGTGGCCATTCATGTCAAATATAAAGCAGTGTTGTTTAACGTTATTTTTGTAGGTTGAATAGTATATTCCAACAATCCCCTTGTGATACCTACTGGCGTGGCGGCCAGAGCTAATCAATTGTCATCAAACAATTTAATAATAATAAGCAAGAACTATTATCATTAAACAATATAAAGTGTACTATAAGCAATTGTCATTAAACAATAAACACTATAAAATAAACTTACTACAATTTTGGGGGCTCAACCGGGATAGCCCAAGTTGTGTATGCATAAGTGCGAATTTAATGAGTGCGAACGAGACAGAACGTGACGCCGCACCAATTAAAAGAAAAACGACAGTCGCTTCAGTAGCAGGAGAAGAATAACGGCGCAACTAAATACGCCGCCACATATACGAAGGCGATCGAGCGACAACAGCGACGTGAGAAGCGAAGCAGGAGGAACGAAAGAGGTGAGGACAACGAAGAGTCGAAAACGACGCTGCAAGTTGTGTATCGCTTGCTGTTAACATAGACTTAACAGAGTTGGCTGAGTAGTGTTGAAAACTTTAAAGAGAGGAATGGATCGGATTAAAATTCTTGCGTTGCGCGTTGATTACCTACGAAATAAGCTGTCTGCGTTAAATTTGCAGACAAGTGGTACTAAAAGCATTCTGCAACAGCGGCTCCTTGCTAACTACAGATTTAACAATGAAGAAGAAAACATTTCGGACGATGAGTAAGTAGCAACTGCACCCATGATGACAAATGAAAATAATAGGCCATGGTTTACTCTAAAAGACGTCGAAGGTAGTATTTCTGAATTCTCATATACTATAGGTAGTTGGTTGGTTGATGTTGATCAGTGCACTGTGGTCCAGAATTCGATTTTTTGGCATAAAGGCTGCACGAGCCCCCTGGCATAGGTGGCGCTTTTTACTCAGTGCACTCACTGACAAAAGCTAGCAGCTACGGAAGTCACCAAACGATCTGTCCTCCGGGCGTAGCATACATATATGGGCGGCCAACGGTTATCATTGGCAATACCCCATGGACTCCCGGAGACAGACCCATGAAACGAGCAGGAGAGGCAGAAGATGAGTGTAAAAAGTCAAGGAGCAGACCAATAGCCAACCCCACCCGCGTAGGCGGCACACTATAAACTCGGGGCTCTGGCGACCGAGCTGGAGCGGTATATCTCCCACCGCAGCAACTTTTTTGCCCTGCTCACAACACCACACCCCCCCCCACCCCCACCCAAAGCCCAAGGCGCGTCTGACCCAAAATGGGCGGCTACGTGGCCTGTGCCTGTACTCTCGACAGCCGGGCATCAGCACAGCTAAAACCCATTCTGCGTCTGAGCCAAGTTGGCCGGCAGAATGGTCTGCGTCTGCGCCGCATCGGCCGGCAGTGTATCTAAAACCTGGCGATAGGTATAAAGCCGCAAACCTGGCAGCAGGAATAAAATGCAACAAGTAAAGAGAATGTCTGGAAATAACATTATTACTCCAGGTGGCAGCCACATATGTGGAAATCCACCCTCGGCTAATCCCGAGGCTAGGGCAAGGATTCTGGAGGCCCTACCCAACATTCCCCCCATCCCCGCCCCGACGGCGGCACACTTGGCCGTCGGACCAAGCAATGCAACAAGTGCAAGCAAAGAGGAAGAAAGCCTGGCGTTTGGTAAGAGGTCAAAGGTACTAAGGACCCCACCCCAAAACCTGAGCGATGGCACCCCCAAGAGACCATTGGAAGTGACATCACCCCCTACCAGAGCTCAACTAGCAAAGCGGGTCAAGACCCCCCAGCTAGAAATCGAGGAGATGGGAGCAATCCTGGACGACCTTCTGACGAAGGTCAACCATAACGGGGTGAGGAGCATTAATCTGGCAATGAAGAACTCATTCGCCAGATTGAAGGAGCTCCAATTAAAGCTGCGCACTAGGCTGCCGGAAGCGGAGAAAACGCAGGTCGGACGTACGGCAAAAGCAGATGCCAGCCAACAGACCACCCCCAAGCTCCCATCCGACCTCGAAGAACCGTGCAACGCTAAAGGCAGCCCTAAGCCAAAGGATCGCACAGCGCTGTCTGCGAAGAGAGCCCAGCGACCCGACCACCAGAAGGCTGCAGGACCCAAGCGCCTACCAAGGGCTCCGCCCCAAGCCACTGTAGCGGGAAAGAAGCCGCAGCCAAGATTGCAGCAACCGCCCGGACCGCGTAAGAAGAGACCGCCGAGGGAGAGACCAGATGCGCTGGTTATCACCCCTCAGCTGGCTTACCTTACAGCGAAGTGCTGTCTCTGGTCACAAGAGGGCAGGACGCTAGGCTCAGGGCAATAGGGGAGAACGTAGCAAGGGTGAAGAGGACGGCCAAAGGCGAACTGATCCTCGAGTTACGTGCATCAGCCCATGACCAGACGCAGAAGCTCAAGATGGACATGGGAGCGGTGCTAGGAGACCGCGCCAGCCTTCGAGTGTTAACTCAATCCAAGGTATTCGCGATTCGCGACCTCGACGAGCTCACTTCGGAAGACGAGTTGAAGAGTGCCTTGGAGGCCCAGGCAGAGATCCCTGCAGCAGTGGTGGCTATCAAGAGCCTCCGGCAAACGCAGTACGGAGGGAAGACTGCGGTGATAGCAGTCCCAGCCAACCTGACGGACCCGCTGATCAAGCGTGGCAAGCTGAGGGTAGGATGGTCCCAATGCTTGATCAAGGAACTGGAGCCACGCCATAGATGCTTCAGATGCCTGGAAGAAGGCCACATAGCGGCCCACTGTAGAAGCACCGTTGACAGAAGCCAGTGCTGCTTCAGATGCGGGACCGCGGGACACAAAGCCGCCGAGTGCCCTAACGAAGCTAAGTGCTTCTTGTGCGCAAGCAGAGGAAGCCAAGCGACCAACCACCAAATAGGCACCCGGAAGTGCCCATTGGCGGGTAAAGGAGCACCAAAGGCACTACAATGATGCGGCTGATTCAGCTAAATCTGAATCACTGCACGGCAGCCCAAGACCTGCTGGTGCAGACGGTGCGTGAACGCAGAGTGGAGCTCGCGCTACTTAGCGAGCCCTACCGAACGGCGGATAGCCCAGACTGGGCTTTCGACCGCACCAAGAAAGCAGCGATCTGGAGGTGCAGCGGAGAAACCCAGCAAATAACCGATGTTCTTTCGGACACCGGATTTGTTAGGGCTAGGGTAGGCAGATGGTGGGTGTACAGTGTATACCTAGCTCCCAGCCTGACCCTAATCGCATTCAGCCGGGCACTGGACAGACTGGCTGCGGATGCTAGAGGCCGCACCCAGGTTCTTCAACGACTTCAACGCATGGTCAGAGAGCTGGGGCAGCTCTACCACCAACGCGAGGGCAGGATGGTGCTGGAGGCATTCGCGACGCTGGACCTGGCTCTTCTTAACCATGGAAACCGGCACACGTTCAGGCGCGCCGGACTGGGCTCTGTGGTGGACCTCACCTTCACTAGCGGCTCGTCGTACAGGCTAGCGAGGTGGAGACTCAGCGAGGACTACACTGCCAGTGACCACTTGGCCATCATCTGTGACCTGGGATGCCCACCCTCGTCCCAAGCCCAGACACCAGCCCAGGCCAGGATTAAATACAAGACGGACTCTCTGGACACGCAGGTGTTTCGAGAGCAGTTCCCAACCATGGCGAGCAGACAAGGAGCCGAGCTGACGGCAGTGGAGCTGATGAGGCGGCTGAAGGCCGCGTGCGACGCCAGCATGCAATCGAGCAGGTCGCATAGCCGACAAAGAGCCCCTGTCTACTGGTGGAACCAGGAGATAGAGACGGCTCGTCGAGAGTGCCTCTCCGCCAGACGTCGCTACCAACGCGCGAGAGGTGCGGAGTCCTTTGCCGTACGTCAATCCGAGTACAGAGCCCGCAGAAAAACGCTTAAGATAGCCATAAGGGAGAGCAAGCGCAAATGCTTCCTCGACCTATGCGATTCTGCCGACAGCGACCCATGGGGAAGTGCCTACAAGGTGGTGGTCAAGAAGGCGTACACAAGGACTCCTAAGCTACTGGACACAGAGATGCTCCGCAGTGTAGCGGAACATCTGTTCCCTGTGATGGATGGGTTACGCCCAGCCGACCCAGCCACAGGGGACCACGTCGAATCCGACGCCACGGTCAGCAGCGATGAGATCCTGGAGCTGGCAAAACTGCTGAAAGACGGCAAGGCCCCCGGACCCGACGGCATCCCGACCAGGACGCTCCGGCTTGCTCTCTACCTCCAGCCAGACTCGTTTGCGAAGGCATTCACCAAGTGCCAGGAGGAAGGAGTTTTCCCGAGTTGCTGGAAAATCCAAAAGCTGCTTCTACTCCCAAAACCAGGGAAACCACCCGAGGAGCCTTCATCGTTCCGGCCAATATGCCTCATTGATGGAACTGGCAAGCTCCTGGAGAAACTGGTGTGCATTCGGCTAGAGAGGGCTATCGCCGACGCGGGTGATCTCTCACGGTCCCAGTTTGGATTCCGGAAAGCGCGGTCCACCGTCGACGCTGTCAACAGAGTGGTCGAAGTTGCGGCCCAAGCAATCGACGGCACCAGATGGAAGGGTGGTAGCAAGGAGTACTGCCTTATGGTCACTCTAGACATCAGGAACGCCTTCAACACAGCGAGATGGGACCGGATCCTAGAAGCACTAAATGGCTTCAGCGTCCCAGCCTACCTAGTCAGGATCATCCGCAGCTATTTTTCTGATCGGGTCCTACTGTGCGAGTCGTCGGAAGGCGTCTTCAGGCACCAGGTCACCGGTGGAGTCCCGCAAGGCTCGGTCCTCGGCCCGCTTCTGTGGAACATCATGTACGACGGGATACTTCGCCTACCGCTGGTCGGGAGGAGCGAGATCGTAGGCTTTGCGGACGACGTGGCCTTGCTCGTTGTCGACAAGTATCCCGGCAAGGCCGAAGAAAGCTGTAACCAAAACATCAGGGCCATTGAACATTGGCTCTGTTCAATGGGGCTAGAGCTGGCGCCGGAGAAGACTGAGGCTGTCCTGATTAGCTCAAGGAAAGCGGTTGAGACGGCCACTGTAGAGGTAGGCTGTACCAAGGTGTCCTCCTCTCGGGCAATCAAGTACCTGGAGCAGCAGGAGTTAATCGGGCGCTATCAAACATAATGTTGAACACCCGAGGCCCAAAACAGGCGAGCAGAAGGCTCATGACGAGCGTCACCCGAGCGACCATGCTATATGCCGCCCCGGTGTGGGCAAAAGCGCTTGGTACCGAAAGCTACGCCCAGGGCCTAAATGCTACCCACAGACTCTCGGCCCTACGTGTCTGCTGCGCCTTCAGAACAGTGTCCAACGCGGCGGCATTGGTGATCGCAGGGATACCGCCTCTGGACCTGTTAGCCCAGGAAAACGAAGTGGTCTTCAACCAACCCACGGTCGAAGAAGAGCTGAAGCAAGGCAGCACACCCTGGAGACATGGCAGCACAGGTGGACCAACGAGCCTAAGGGACGCTGGACGCAGCAGCTGATACCCAACCTCAAGCCGTGGCTAGAGCGGAAGCATGGCAATATCTCGTTCCATCTAACGCAGCTGATCAGCGGGCACGGCTGCTTTCGCAGCTACCTGAAGCGCTTTGGACACGAGGATGCGGATGACTGTCCATGGTGCGGTGGTGGTCGGAGCGAAACAGCTGAGCACGTTCTCTCTCTGGAAGCCGTACTTGGCGGCAGACTGAATGCGGACAACCTAGTCCCATTCATGCTGCAGGGGGAGGCGGAATGGCAAGCGGTCAACAGCTTCGCCGCAGCGATAACCACCGAGCTCAGAAGAGCCGAGAGAGCCAGGAGGGTCTACGAGTGAGCATATCCTGAACGTCCTCGCGAAGCAATGCTTCACGGCCATACCGCGGGGAGTCCGGGATTTGCCCTCCTAAATGTTTTTTTAATGTTTTTATTGTCTATAGTTTAACATAAGGATTCAATAAACGAATTCAAAAAAAAAAAAAAAAAAAAAAAAAAAAAAACATGAGAGTACTGATGTGGTACTTGGCCTTACTACGCTTCGGCGGTGATTATCAGCGATTGATTTCACACAAGTACATTACACGTCACTCTTACACATTTGTATATATGGTTTTGATGTGTATATTTTCGATGTATATATAAGTATTTTGTGGTGTAGTACCGGGCCTTTAATGTTTCGGCAGTGGTTTATCAGCGATTGATGCCACGTAGGTACACTACATCTTCTTTTTTTCCCTATTGCATTTGAAATATTTGTGTGTGTGAATTGTTTTAATTGTTTTGCATATATATGCAATATTATTTTTTTTTTTTGAAATTATATATGGGTGTTTTGTATGTTATTTAAGGCGGTTTATGTATTGTAGTAGGACTTTTGTTGTATTCACTTTTAGACATTACTGCACTTCATTCTCACTCTTTTTCTACAACTACTTACAGTAGGACTAATAGAAGGTTTACTAGAATATTTTCCATTCCAGTTTCCGGCAGCGCCAGTTACCTCCGGGGAGCTTCGCGGGGTATTTAAATGCAGGAAAGAGAGGAGCTGGACCAGGAGGTAGCTACAGTGATCTTCGGAGAGCTTCGTGGGATGTTCAGATGCAGAGAAGAGAGGAGCCGGTCTTGGAAGTAGCTACGGCTGTCAGGGAATTCGATCGGATTCAATATTGGATACGTCTACAAGTGTTTGCTGCTAAAACTCGACTGCTGGTCGTCTTTATTTTTGGTCTTAAATAAGCTAACAGTGAATATGTATATGTGTATTACAATGTTGGAGTTCTTAGAAATAAAGAATCTGATGCAGCAGAAAGTATGTTAACAAGTATGTATATGGGATTGTATGCGCTGCGTTGTCTGTGTGAAGGGAATGGGGTGTCAGCTTTTTGGCGGATGTCGGCGGCTGACTCGTCGTTGATGTTTATGTTGCGACTTTGTATCGCAATGCTTCCGGTTCGATGTCTTCACTTGTGAAGGCGTGGGGGTTTAGAAGGAGGGTGGTGTATTGTACCGATGGGTCGGTAACTCCGCGCATTTACAAAGTCAAGTGTTCGCTTTTCTCCGAGTGTTCTATTTTCAGCAACTAGGAATTTCCAGGACCAGCAACCCCATCACCCTCACACATGTGTACATATATATGCAAAACAATTAAAACAATTCACACACACAAATATTTCAAATGCAATAGGAAAAAGAAGATGTAGTGTACCTGCGTGGCATCAATCGCTGATAAACCACTGCCGAAATATTAAGGGCCCGGTACTACACCACAAAATACTTATATATACAACGAAAATATAAATAACAAAACCATATATACAAATGTGTAAGAGTGACGTGTAATGTACGTGTGTGAAATCAATCGCTGATAATCACCGCCGAAGCTTAGTAAGGCCAAGTACCACATCAGTACTCTCATGTGCACATATATATATGCAAACCACAAAACAAATACATACACACATACAAAATTCCAAATACGAATTTATATGAACGGTGAAGTGTATGTTTTCTAAGTCTGGGTACAGAACCACAAAATCACATATAAACTGCACACCTTAATAAAAAGAAAAATCTTTGAAACATGCACCCATATTCTCACTCTTTCAACACAAATGATTATTCATATATTACATATATACACTAATACCATATATTACAGAAATTAACGACAAAAAAAAAACCACACCATTCAACAATAAACAAATAATTAAGAACCACTAAGTACATTATAATTGTATACTCCTTTCTCTCTTAAATGTCAAAGAAATTAACACAAACTATAAAACAAACAACTCGTTCCGTATTAGGATCAACACACTTCCAAAAAGAGTCACACGTTCAGTTACTAAAACAAACACCTCCCCGTAATTAGAGAAATACCCTCTCACCACCCTTCAACCTATAAATATGGATTCAGGCAACGCCTCGTAGGTAATTCCGCCCCTTAACACTACCGTCAGTGGCTTCAGCAGTATTGCTACGGCACTTAGTGCCACCGATATTTTGGCCTTCGTTAAAGAACTCCCGACTTTCGATGGTACTCCAAGCAACTCGACAAATATATAACTAGCGTTGAAGAAATAATCATGCTCATTAGGGGTACCGACCAAACACCGTACGGGCTTCTAACACTTAGGGCAATTAGGAACAAAATAGTTGGAAGAGCAGATGAAGCCCTAAACCTAGCTAACACCAAACTTATATGGGACGATATCAAAAGCAACCTACTACGTTTATATTCTAGCAAGAAAAGCGAAGCTACCTCCTAGGCGAGCTCCAATCTCTCCCGGACAACCTAACCCTAGGGCAATTGTTTCTTCGGCTTATCGAGGATTAGGAGCCAACTTATATCCACTACTTCCAATAGTGGACAGTCGGCCACAATCATCGAAGCCAAGAAAACACTATATGACGAAGTCTGTCTAAATGCCTTCATTTCAAGAATCAGAGAACCACTTAAAACAGTCATCAGATTGAAAGACCCCAAGACTATCGAAACAGCTTACGAGTCAAAGAGAAAGAGCTCGTTCAGAACAGAAACCCATACCCCCAACACCAAACAATACCGAACGACGAACTAACAATTACAATAACAATAACAGCAACAATCACAGAGACGACAACGACCGCAACAACCGTAATTCATCTTACTCCCAAACCACTCATACCATTATTCAAACCCCAACTCCCATATCGTCAATCAAACAATGGCAACAGAATAGTAACCCGTTTAAAGACAATAAAACACCAAATTATGGGCTACACAACATAGAAGAAGAAAAACTCACCCAACACTGCCTACCGACCTAAATTTTCAGGCACCCGCCTCAGGAACCGACAGGATACATAAACCCCACCACACATGCAACATCCCTTCCATACATAACTAACCTACAACAAAAATTCCCTTGTCATTTCTTATCGATACAGGATCCAATAACTCCTTCATCGACCCAGAATCTGCAAACCAACTAGAGTGCACAACTCTACCAACATCCACTTCAATTACAACAGCATTAAATAGTTTCAAAATTGAGGAAAAAGCAATATTCCAATGCCACCCGAGTTCAAAACCGAAGGTCAATTACCCTACTTAAATTCAATTTCACTCTCATTTTAACGGCTCATAGGAATGGACCTATTATCACACCTAGAAGCAAAATAGACCTAGTAAACTTACAACTAGTAACTCAAGTCTACACTCCCAATATCCTTGTACACTAACCAGGCTTCAAAAATTTTTAACATCCCCGCTACAGTAAAGTTATCTTACCACTACCGGTAAAGACTAATCATGGCGAATTCTATTGTTGCGCTACACAGCTGAATAATGAGTTAACCTTGTCAGAAGGACTATATAAAGCAAACAATAATATTGCCAATGTCGAAATCTCTAACAAATCCAACTCGGATAAAACTACTATACTAGAATACCCCCTAGAAACACCCCCTACAACAAAACGATTTATCGAATTCTTTAACATATCAGCTACACCCCTTAATAACGATAACCTCCAAGCCCCATTACAAATCCCAACAGAACATCTCAATCCAGAAGAAAAGCAGCCTTAATAACCTATGTAAACAATTTCGCGACATATTCTACAACCCAGAAACCCATTAACTTTCACCAACAAATCACACACTCCATCCCCACCATAGACAACACTCCTATCCACGCAAAATCCTACAGATACCTTTGACCATAAAACAGAAGTCAAAAAACAAATTGATTCCATGTTAATCAACAATTATTAGATCTAGCCACTCCCTTGGAGCGCCCGGTATGGTGGTCCAAAAAAACTAGACGGTACAGGGAACAGGAAATGGCGGCTTGTAATAGACTACGGAAACTCAACGACAAAACCATTTCGGACAGATACCCATCCCAAAATAAACGACATATTAGATAGCATAGGCAAAGCAAATATTCTCAAGCTCACCTAACTAGCGGTTTCCATCAAATTGAGATGGATCCAAAAGATATCGCCAAAACACTTTTACAGTCGAAGGGGGCATTCGAATTCATACGGATGCCCTTCGGCTTAAAAACGCACCGGCTCCTTTCAACGGGTTATGGACAGCGTCCTCGGCGACCTTAACGGCACCATTTGCTTAGTCTATCTGACGATATTATATTTTCTCGCCTTCCTTCCAAAACACCTAGTGGACATAAAATGGTATTCGAAAACTTAGAGCGGCAAACTTTAAACTACAACCCTAGAAATCAGAATTCCTGAGGAAAGAGATAGAATTCCTAGGCCACATAGTACACAAGACGGAAAAACAAGATAAGTGCGATCAAAGAATTTCCTTGCCCACCACAGGAAAGCTATCAATTTTTCTCGTTTACTGGGGTATTATAGGAAGTTTATAAGAGACTTCGCTCGAATAACGAACCCATGACTATCAGCTGAAAGGAAAAAGACAAGTTACTACAGATAAAGATTTTGTAGACGATTCGAAAAGTGCAAAACTCTTCTTTCCAATGACCCGATACTCATACACCCAGACTTCAAAAAAACCATTCATTGTTACTACGGATGCTAGTAACTTCGCGTTAGGGCCGTACTATCCAAGGCTCTTCAGAACGATAGACCTGTATGCTTTGCCAGCAGGACCTCTCTGACACCGAAGTCAACTATTCAACCATAGAAAAAGAAATGTTGGAATAATAGGGCAGTAAAATACTTCAGACCATATATTTATGGCGTAAATTTACTATTGTTACAGATCACAAGCCACTAATATGGCTTATGAATTTCAAAGAACCCAATTCGAAAATAATTCGTTGGAGACTCAACTCATGGAATACAATTTCGAAATAATTCACAAGAAAGGTTCACAAAATCTAATCGCAGACGCCCTAAGTAGAGCAGACCCAAATTTAAACCACAGCGAAACACTGACTGTTAAGCCTTGTCCCACATCCGAAAAACCTATTAACGAATTTAACACGCAACTCATACTAGAAAGAGATACAAATACGTCTTGCAACTACAACACATTCAAACAAAAGCTTAGGAAAAAATATTCACAGCCCTCTTTCGATTTCGATAATATTGCTAAAATCTTGAAAGGAACCCTAAAACCTAACAGGATTTGCGCATTCTTGGCAGACGATAATAAGTTCCGCATTAATCGAAAAAGCATATCTAGTACTTTGCACACAAAAAACACTTTAAAATTATCAGATGCAAATCATTCTCTCACACGAAATTGTAGGAACCCCGAACAAACAAATTCATTCAGAATATCAATAATAACAATCCAGAGCATCGATGAAACATTCCTTCACCTCAAAA